>NC_143025.1:6075000-6107500 GCF_057628025.1 Oncorhynchus mykiss | reverse complement strand
TGAGTAACAGACTGTAAGTAACAGACCGTGAGTGAGTAACAGACTGTGAGTGAGTAACAGACTGTGAGTGACAGACCGTGAGTGAGTAACAGACTGTGAGTGAGTAACAGACTGTGAGTGAGTAACAGACTGTGAGTGACAGACCGTGAGTGAGTAACAGACTGTGAGTGAGTAACAGACTGTGAGTGAGTAACAGACTGTGAGTGAGTAACAGACTGTTTGTTAGTGTGTAACAGATTCCATTTGTTTATAGTACAGAACATAATACATTTCCCACTATACCCTCTGTCTTGAGGATATTCTCAATCCGATTGTTATTTTGACGAGAAACGTACGAAAGCAAGTGGTCACATTAGAGACGCTTTAGCCGCAGTACAAATCAAATCGAATCAAATGTATTAATTTAAATCTACTACCGTACTACAGTACTGCATTGATCGCGTGCACGTGTCTTGTTATTGTTATCAGTAATAAACTGCGGTCAGATAAGTATCTCCTATAGAATAATATGTTCCCTCTCAGAGTATCCGTTTCATATAAACAAATGACTTTGACCGTTTGCCGTTGTAATAGTCGTTTGCCGTTGTAATAGTTGTAATAGATTGTAGTATTTCTAGAATAGTACCATTTCTGTCTCTGTGTGTCCTGTGTGGTTTCTGAATGGGCCATGCAGGCTAGAACTATTAGCGAGAAGATGGACTTCAACATTCACTGTGTGAAAATGTGTTGGTAGATAGATGGTCATTAATAGACCCCATTGTCTCTGAGTATGTCCTTTAGGTCATTAATAGACCCCATTGTCTCCGAGTATGTCCTTTAGGTCATTTTCCATGCAGGCCCGTGTAGTAGTCTATTAGCTGGTTAGGAGTTGGCGTGATGACGGTTCCGCGACAGTAAAATTCTGCAGTCTATTGTTAGCTCAGAGTTCACATCTTCCGCACGTTATTCCGCCCAAGCCCAGCCTGTCATCACACGTTTCAGAGCACCACACCACCTTGGAACATTGGCACCTGGGCCCCTCCCTCCCTCGTACCCTCACACCATCTCCCCTCCCTCCTGTCCTCCCTCTTACTCTCACACCACCTCCCCTCCCTCCTGTCCTCCCTCTTAGTCTCACACTACCTCCCCTCCCTCCTGTCCTCCCTCTTACACTCACACTACCTCCCCTCCCTCCTGTCCTCCCACTTAGTCTTACACTACGTCACCTCCCTCCTGTCCTACCTCTTAGTCTTACACTACCTCCCCTCCCTCCTGTATCCCCTCTTGGTCTCACACTACCTCCCTTCCCTCCTGTCCTCCCTCTTAGTCTCACACTACCTCCCCTCCCTCATCTCCTCCCTCTTACTCTCACACCACCTCCCTCCCTCCTGTCCTCCCTCTTACTCTCACACTACCTCCCCTCCCTCCTGTCCTCCCTCTTAGTCTTACACTACCTCCCCTCCCTCCTGTCCTCCCTCTTCCTCTCACACTACCTCCCCTCCCTCCTGTCCTCCCTCTTAGTCTTACACTACGTCACCTCCCTCCTGTCCTCCCTCTTCCTCTCACACTACCTCCCCTCCCTCCTGTCCTCCCTCTTAGTCTTACACTACCTCCCCTCCCTTCTGTCCTCCCTCTTAGTCTTACACTACCTCCCCTCCCTCCTGTCCTCCCTCTTCCTCTCACACTACCTCCCCTCCCTCTTACTCTCACACTACTTCCCCTCCCTCCTGTCCTCCCTCTTACTCGCACACTACCTCTCCTCCCTCCTGTCCTCCCTCTTACTCTATACTCTCTGTCCTCTACCCATACCATCTATACCCTCTACTCTCTACACCCTCTACCCTCTACCTATATCATCTATACCCTCTGTCATCTACCTGTACCATCTATACCCTCTACCCTATACCTATACCATCTATACCCTCTACCCTAGACCTATGCCAGCTATACGCTCTGTCTTCTACCTGTACCATCTATACCCTCTACCTATAACATCTATACCCTCTACCTATACCATCTATACCCTCTACCTGTACCTGTACCATCTATACCCTCTACCTGTACCATCTATACCCTCTGTCCTCTATACCCTCTGTCTTCTACCATACCATCTATAGCCTCTGTCCTCTACCTATACCATTTATAACCTCTGTTTGCTACCTCTACACCCTCTAACCTCTACCTATATCATCTACACCCTCTCCCCTCTACCTGTACCATCTATACCCTCTACCCTCTACCATCTATACCCTCTACCTGTACCATCTATACCCTCTACATGTACCATCTATACCCTCTGTCCTCTACCTGTACCATCTATACCCTCTACCTATACCATCTATACCCTCTGTCTTCTACCTATACCATCTATAGCCTCTGTCCTCTACCTATACCATTTATAACCTCTGTTTGCTACCTGCACCATCTATACCCTCTATACTCTACTTGTACCATCTATACCCTCTCCCCTCTACCCTATACCTATGCCAGCTATACCCTTTGTCATCTACCTGCACCCTCAATACCCTCTACCCTCTACCTGTACTATCTATACCCTCTGTCCTCTATCTGTACCATCTATACCCTCTACCCTCTCTACCCTCTACCTATATCATCTATACCCTCTCCCCTCTACCTGTACTATCTATACCCTCTGTCCTATACCTGTACCATCTATACCCTCTACCCTCTACACCCTCTACCCTCTACCTATATCATCTATACCCTCTCCCCTCTACCTGTACCGTCTATACCCTCAACCTGTACCATCTATACCCTCTCACCTCTACCCTATACCTATACCAGCTATGCCCTCTGTCATCTACTTGTACCATCTATACCCTCTAACTATACCATCTATACCCTCGACCTATACCATCTATACCTTCTACCCTCTACCTGTACCATCTATACCCTCTAACTGTACCATATATACCCTCTACCCTCTACCCTATACCTATACCAGCTATACCCTCTGACCTCTACCTGTACCATCTATACCCTCTACCTGTACCATCTATACCCTCTACCTATACCATCTATACCCTCTACCCTCTACCTACACCATCTACACCCTCTGACCTCTACCTGTACCATCTATACCCGCTACCTATACCATCTATACCCTCTGTCCTCTACCTATACCATCAATACCCTCTACCATCTATCTGTACCATCTATACCCTCTACCTTTACCATCTTTACCCTCAACCCTCTAACCTTTACCTATACCTGCAATGCCCTCTGTAATCTACCTGTAGCATCTATACCATCTACCTATACCATCTATACCCTCTACCTATACCATCTATACCCTCTGTCCTCTACCTATACCATCTATACCCTCTCCCCTCTACCTATACCATCTATACCATCTATCTGTACCATCTATACCCTCTACCTGTACCATCTATACCCTCTGTCCTATACCTGTACCATCTATACCCTCTACCCTCTACCATCTATACCCTCTACCTGTACCATCTATACCCTCTACATGTACCATCTATAACCTCTGTCCTCTACCTGTATCAACTATACCCTCTACCTATACCATCTATACCCTCTGTCCTCTACAGATACAATCTATACCCTCTGTTCTCTACCTGTACCATCTATACCCTCTCACCTCTCCCCTATACCTATAACAGCTATACCCTCTCCCATTCCATCTATACCCTCTACCTGTACCAGCTATACCCTCTCCCCTCTACCCTATACCTATACCAGCTATACCCTCTGTCATCTACCTGTACCATCTATACCCTCTACCTATACCATCTATACCCTCTAACTGTACCCTCTGTCATCTACCTGTACCATCTATACCCTCTACCTATACCATCTATACCCTCTAACTGTACCAGCTATACCCTCTGTCATCTCCCTTTCCATCTACACCCTCTACCCTCTACCTATATCATCTACACCCTCTCCCCTCTACCTGTACCATCTATACCCTCTACCCTCTACCATCTATACCCTCTACCTGTACCATCTATACCCTCTACATGTACCATCTATACCCTCTGTCCTCTACCTGTACCATCTATACCCTCTACCTGTACCATCTATACCCTCTCCCCTCTAACCTATACCTATACCATCTATACCCTCTGTCCTCTACCTGTACCAGCTATGCTCTCTGTAATCTACCTGTAGCATCAATACCATCTACCAATACCATCTATACCCTCTACCTGTACCATCTCTACCCTCTACCATCTATACCCTCTACCTATACCATCTATACCCTCTGTCCTCTACCTGTACCAGCTATACCCTCTACCTATACCATCTATACCCTCTGTCCTCTACCTATACCATGTATACACTCTGTCCTCTACCTATACCATCTATACCCTCTGTTCTCTACCTGTATCATCTATACCCTCTCCCTTCTCCCCTATACCTATACCAGCTATACCCTCTCCCTTTTACCCTATACCTATACCATCTATACCCTCGACCTATACCAACTATACCTTCTACCCTCTACCTGTACCATCTATACCCTCTACCTGTACCATATATACCCTCTACCCTCTACCCTATACCTATACCAGCTATACCCTCTGACCTCTACCTGTACCATCTATACCCTCTACCTGTACCATCTATACCCTCTACCTATACAATCTATACCCTCTACCCTCTACCTACACCATCTACACCCTCTGACCTCTACCTGTACCATCTATACCCTCTACCTATACCATCTATACCCTCTGTCCTCTACCTATACCATCAATACCCTCTACCATCTATCTGTACCATCTATACCCTCTACCTTTACCATCTTTACCCTCAACCCTCTAACCTTTAACTATACCTGCAATGCCCTCTGTAATCTACCTGTAGCATCTATACCATCTACCTATACCATCTATACCCTCTACCTATACCATCTATACCCTCTGTCCTCTACCTATATCATCTATACCCTCTCCCCTCTACCTATACCATCTATACCATCTATCTGTACCATCTATACCCTCTACCTGTACCATCTATACCCTCTGTCCTATACCTGTACCATCTATACCCTCTACATGTACCATCTATAACCTCTGGCCTCTACCTGTACCAACTATACCCTCTACCTATACCATCTATACCCTCTGTCCTCTACCTATACAATCTATACCCTCTGTTCTCTACCTGTACCATCTATACCCTCTCACCTCTACCCTATACCTATACCAGCTATACCCTCTCCCATTCCATCTATACCCTCTACCTGTACCAGCTATACCCTCTCCCCTCTACCCTATACCTATACCAGCTATACCCTCTGTCATCTACCTGTACCATCTATACCCTCTACCTATACCATCTATACCCTCTAACTGTACCAGCTATACCCTCTGTCATCTACCTGTACCATCTATACCCTCTACCTGTACCATCTATACCCTCTAACTGTACCAGATATACCCTCTGTCATCTCCCTTTCCATCTACACCCTCTCCCCTCTACCTGTACCATCTATACCCTCTACCCTCTACCATCTATACCCTCTACCTGTACCATCTATACCCTCTCCCCTCTACCCTATACCTATACCAGCTATACCCTCTCCCCTCTACCCTATACCTATACCAGCTATACCCTCTGTCATCTCCCTTTCCATCTACACCCTCTACCCTCTACCTATATCATCTACACCCTCTCCCCTCTACCTGTACCATCTATACCCTCTACCCTCTACCATCTATACCCTCTACCTGTACCATCTATACCCTCTACATGTACCATCTATACCCTCTGTCCTCTACCTGTACCATCTACACCCTCTACCTGTACCATCTATACCCTCTCCCCTCTAACCTATACCTATACCTGCTATGCTCTCTGTAATCTACCTGTAGCATCTATACCATCTACCAATACCATCTATACCCTCTACCTGTACCATCTCTACCCTCTACCATCTATACCCTCTACCTATACCATCTATACCCTCTGTCCTCTACCTGTACCAGCTATACCCTCTACCTATACCATCTATACCCTCTGTCCTCTACCTATACCATGTATACACTCTGTCCTCTACCTATACCATCTATACCCTCTGTTCTCTACCTGTATCATCTATACCCTCTCCCCTCTCCCCTATACCTATACCAGCTATACCCTCTCCCTTTTACCCTATACCTATACCAGCTATACCCTCTGTAATCTACCTGTACCATCTATACCCTCTACCTATACCATCTATACCCTCTGTACTCTCCCTTTCCATCTATACCCTCTACCCTCTACCTGTACCATCTATACCCTCTGTCCTCTGCCTGTACCATCTATACCCTCTCCCTTTCCATCTATACCCTCTACCTGTACCAGCTATAGCCTCTGTCATCTACCTGTACCATCTATACCCTCTACCTATACCATCTATACCCTCTACCTGTACCAGCTATACCCTCTATCATCTTCCCGTACCATCTATACCCTCTACCTATACCATCTATACCCTCTGTCCTCTGCCTGTACAATATATACCCTCTGCCCTCTACCTATACCATCTATACTGTACAATGAGTGTACAAAACATTAAGGACACCTGTTCTTTCCATGACATAAACTGACCAGGTGAATCCAGGTGAAAGCTATTGATCTCAATTGTTAAATTCACTCGAGTGTAGATGAAGGGGAGGAGACAGGTTAAAGAAGGATTTTTAAGCCTTGAGACAACTGAGACATGGATTGTGTATGTGTGGCATTCAGAGGGTGAATGGGCAAGGCAAAATATTGAAGTGCCTTTGAATGGGGTATGGTAGTAGGTGCCAGGCACACTGGTTTGTGTCAACGCTGCTGGGTTTTTCACGCTCAACAGTTTTCTGTGTGTATCAAGAATGGTCCACCACCCAAAGGACATCCAGCCAACTTGACACAACTGTGGGAAGCATTGGAGTCAACATGGGCCAGCATCCCTGTGGAACGCTTTGGACACCTTGTAGAGTCAACATGGGCCAGCATCCCTGTGGAACGCTTTCGACACCTTGTAGAGTCAACATGGGTCAGCATCCCTGTGGAACGCTTTCGACACCTTGTAGAGTCCACATGGGTCAGCATCCCTGTGGAACGCTTTCGACACCTTGTAGAGTCCACATGGGTCAGCATCCCTGTGGAACGCTTTCGACACCTTGTAGAGTCAACATGGGCCAGCATCCCTGTGGAACGCTTTCGACACCTTGTAGAGTCCACATGGGTCAGCATCCCTGTGGAACGCTTTCGACACCTTGTAGAGTCCACATGGGTCAGCATCCCTGTGGAACGCTTTAGACACCTTGCCCCGACAAATTGAGGCTGTTCTGAGGGCAAAACAAGTGGAAAGTGTCCTTAATGTTTCCCTAGAACACTATTCAATCGTTATAACTCACTTGGTGGGTCTGAGTCCTCCCGCCTGCATGTGGCTCTGGACCGCCTGCCACCTCCCGGCCTTGACCCCCGACATCGCCATGCTGGTAACGCCAGGCATCATCTTCACACTGTCACTGGGACCCGCCGGACCCTCCCCATCACCTCCCCCCCCCAACGCTACCGATGCCCCTGTCTGCCCCCCTGACACTTCCCCACTAGGAAGGAGAGAGAGAGAGGAGACAACACAGCAGAGACAAAGAGAGACGGGAGGAGGTGGAAAAAGACAGGAACAAGAAGAAGAGAAGAGGAAGAGGACAAGGAGAGGTAGAGAGATCAAGCAACAACATTGTAAAGGAAGCAAAGTTGATTAGTTGTGCGAGGTGTGTTAAATGGGAAGGCATAAGTTATCCAGGTCACAGGAGAGCAGAGACAAGAGACAGAGGTAGGTAGATCAGGTAGAGACAGAAGAGACAGAGGTAGGTAGATCAGGTAGATCAGGTAGAGACAGAAGGGACAGAGGCAGGTAGATCAGGTAGAGACAGAGGCAGGTAGATCAGGTAGAGACAGAAGAGACAGAGGCAGGTAGATCAGGTAGAGACAGAGACAGGTAGATGAGGCAGAGACAGGTAGATCAGGTAGAGACAAAAGGGACAGAGGCAGGTAGATCAGGTAGAGACAGAAGAGACAGAGGCAGGTAGATCAGGTAGAGACAGAGACAGGTAGATCAGGTAGAGACAGAAGGGACAGAGGCAGGTAGATCAGGTAGAGACAGAGGCAGGTAGATCAGGTAGAGACAGAAGAGACAGAGGCAGGTAGATCAGGTAGAGACAGAGACAGGTAGATGAGGCAGAGACAGGTAGATCAGGTAGAGACAGAAGGGACAGAGGCAGGTAGATCAGGTAGAGACAGAAGAGACAGAGGCAGGTAGATCAGGTAGAGACAGAAGAGACAGAGGCAGGTAGAGGAGGTGGAAAAAGACAGGAACAAGAAGAAGAGAAGAGGAAGAGGACAAGGAGAGGTAGAGAGATCAAGCAACAACATTGTAAAGGAAGCAAAGTTGATTAGTTGTGCGAGGTGTGTTAAATGGGAAGGCATAAGTTATCCAGGTCACAGGAGAGCAGAGACAAGAGACAGAGGTAGGTAGATCAGGTAGAGACAGAAGAGACAGAGGTAGGTAGATCAGGTAGATCAGGTAGAGACAGAAGGGACAGAGGCAGGTAGATCAGGTAGAGACAGAGGCAGGTAGATCAGGTAGAGACAGAAGAGACAGAGGCAGGTAGATCAGGTAGAGACAGAGACAGGTAGATGAGGCAGAGACAGGTAGATCAGGTAGAGACAGAAGGGACAGAGGCAGGTAGATCAGGTAGAGACAGAAGAGACAGAGGCAGGTAGTTCAGGTAGAGACAGAAGAGACAGAGGCAGGTAGATCAGGTAGAGACAGAGACAGGTAGATCAGGTAGAGACAGAAGGGACAGAGGCAGGTAGATCAGGTAGAGACAGAAGAGACAGAGGCAGGTAGATCAGGTAGAGACAGAAGAGACAGAGACAGGTAGATCGGGGTAGAGACAGAAGGGACAGAGACAGGTAGATCAGGTAGATCAGGTAGAGAAAGAAGGGACAGAGGCAGGTAGATCAGGTAGAGACAGAGACAGGTAGAGACAGAGGCAGGTAGATCAGGTAGAGACAGAAGAGACAGATACAGGTAAATCAGGTAGAGACAGAGGCAGGTAGATCAGGTAGATGGAGCTCTGTAGTCCTGTCACTAGCAGGGGAGGGGGGGGGGGGGTGAGAGGAGGAGGGGGATTCACGGTGGGAGCCTGCAACGTAGTATGGACCAGGGGTAAAGGAATACTGCTTCTACCTCAGTGTCCGCAGCTCAGCTTCTAAGACCCCTATACCTGTGTTATTGTGTAGAGGTTGTTTGGCTAACTCTCATTCTATGGCCACTTCGGCCTTGAGATGTGCTATTGCACACAACAGCACAATTCAGTGGTAGCCCGCCGTCTCTCGCCGGGGGGTCGATTTCTTTCGCTATTGTATGCGCCTGTGGACAAACGCGTAAAGCATTCGGCAGTATCGCTAAGGTTACAGAACGGCGGCGGTATTTTAACTGTTTAGCGGGGGAAACACAATAGTGAGTAAGAAATCTACTTTCCTCCTAAGTTCGAGAGGTGTCTAAAAGCCACTGACGCGTCAATCAAAATTCTATAGAGTGAATTAACTGCACATAGACGACGCTTTACGGACATTTTCATCACCATGGGTATCCACAATGGACCTTGTTAGCATGCGCCAGTCTTATACTAGTTTGAAGTGTTTGAAAGATGACATTAAGATTTTTTTTTTGGGGGGGGGAGAGGGGGGAGTAGGCTATGCAAATGAAGGTTCCCACAGAGCATGACACTATTGCTGCCGGAACAAAAACAGAGCACGCGAGTCAAGCTGTCACGCCTGTATCTGCCCAATTCTAAAACACATCTGCTTTTAGGGGATCAAAGGGATAGCTCCCAGTAGCCCTGGTCAAACGTAGTGCACTTGATAGAAAATAGGGAGCCCTAGTGTGTCTCGGATGCCAACAGGGCTGATGGAGGAATGAAGGATAGTACTGCCCTCTTGTGACACTAGTATGGTTCATTGTTATACAGAGAGAATGATTCATTACTACACTTATTCATTATTATACTGATTCATTATTATACTGATTCATTACTATACAGAGAATATGATTCATTAGTATACTGATTCATTATTATGCAGAGAGAATGATTCATTACTATACTGATTGTAGAGGTGGCGGGTAGCCTAGTGGTTAGAGTGTAGAGGTGGCAGGTAGCCTAGTGATTAGAGTGTAGAGGCGGCAGGTAGCCTAGTGGTTAGAGTGTATAGGTGGCAGGTAGCCTAGTGGTTAGAGTGTAGAGGTGGCAGGTAGCCTAGTGGTTAGAGTGTAGAGGCGGCAGGTAGCCTAGTGGTTAGAGTGTAGAGGCGGCAGGTAGCCTAGTGGTTAGAGTGTAGAGGTGGCAGGTAGCCTAGTGGTTAGAGTGTAGAGGTGGCAGGTAGCCTAGTGGTTAGAGTGTAGAGGTGGCAGGTAGCCTAGTGGTTAGAGTGTAGAGGTGGCAGGTAGCCTAGTGGTTAGAGTGTAGAGGTGGCAGGTAGCCTAGTGGTTAGAGTGTAGAGGTGGCAGGTAGCCTAGTGGTTAGAGTGTAGAGGTGGCAGGTAGCCTAGTGGTTAGAGTGTAGAGGTGGCAGGTAGCCTAGTGGTTAGAGTGTAGAGGCGGCAGGTAGTCTAGTGGTTAGAGTGTAGAGGTGGCAGGTAGCCTAGTGGTTAGAGTGTAGAGGTGGCAGGTAGCCTAGTGATTAGAACGGTGGACTAGTAACCGAAAGGTTGCTAGATCAAATCCCCTGAGCTGACAAGGTAAAAATATTTTGTTCGGCACGTTAACCCACTTTTCCCAGGCCGTCATTGTAAATAAGAATTTGTTCTTAATTAACTGACCTGCCTAGTTGAATAAAGGTAAAATAAATAGATGTGGTAGTTTGTATCATTGATGTGAATTGGTTGTGCATTCTATTCACCTAAAGTGCACATCTCATAATAGGGAATAGGGTGTTTTTCAGACACACTATGTTAGATTCCAGTAATACCCAAGTGTGCTACACAGCAAAGTAAGAAATACTGAAAAACTTTAATTGATAGCCTGGGGGTTTATGTGCTTCAATCACTGAACCCCAACTGGTGCTTGTTTAAAGACAGGCTTTTATTTGAGCCAGGGGGCTACTACCAACAGTAGTGCGTAGCCTGACTAAAAAACCCATTGTGCTCCAGGTCATTTGTCACGCCAGCCTGCACAAGCATCCAATTCAGAGGCCCGACTGTCACTCCCTGTGACGTATACTCCTTTGCTTTCACCCTGATCATCTTGCGGGTCTACAGGTGTCAAATTTGTATCACTGCTAGCTTGAAAAATGGTAAAAGGCATTCGCACATCTAAGCTATCTTTGTTGCAGGTGCTAACAGCTGAATAAGATGAGAAAAAATAGGAAACCTGCACACTGCACTGGCTAGTATCACTGATCTGGCTAGTATCACTGCACTGGCTAGTATCACTGCTCTGGATAGTATCACTGATCTGGCTAGTATCACTGCACTGGCTAGTATCACTGCTCTGGATAGTATCACTGATCTGGCTAGTATCAGTGCTCTGGCTAGTATCACTGCACTGGCTAGTATCACTGCTCTGGCTAGTATCACTGCTCTGGCTAGTATCACTGATCTGGATAGTATCACTGATCTGGCTAGTATCACTGCACTGGCTAGTATCACTGATCTGGCTAGTATCACTGCACTGGCTAGTATCACTGCACTGGCTAGTATCACTGCTCTGGCTAGTATCACTGCTCTGGCTAGTATCACTGATCTGGATAGTATCACTGATCTGGCTAGTATCACTGCACTGGCTAGTATCACTGATCTGGCTAGTATCACTGCACTGGCTAGTATCACTGCACTGGCTAGTATCACTGATCTGGATAGTATCACTGCACTGGCTAGTATCACTGATCTGGATAGTATCACTGATCTGGCTAGTATCACTGCTCTGGCTAGTATCACTGATCTGGCTAGTATCACTGATCTGGCTAGTATCACTGCACTGGCTAGTATCACTGATCTGGATAGTATCACTGATCTGGCTAGTATCACTGCTCTGGCTAGTATCACTGATCTGGCTAGTATCACTGATCTGGATAGTATCACTGATCTGGCTAGTATCACTGCACTGGCTAGTATCACTGATCTGGCTAGTATCACTGCACTGGCTAGTATCACTGCTCTGGCTAGTATCACTGCTCTGGCTAGTACCACTGCTCTGGCTAGTATCACTGCACTGGCAGGTATCACTGCTCTGGCTAGTATCACTGCTCTTGTTAGTACCACTGCTCTGGCTAGTACCACTGCTCTTGTTAGTACCACTGCTCTGGCTAGTACCACTGCTCTGGCCAGTACCACTGCTCTGGCTAGTACCACTGCTCTTGTTAGTACCACTGCTCTTGTTAGTACCACTGCTCTTGTTAGTACCACTGCTCTTGTTAGTACCACTGCTCTTGTTAGTACCACTGCTCTTGTTAGTACCACTGCTCTTGTTAGTACCACTGCTCTGGCTAGTACCACTGCTCTGGCCAGTACCACTGCTCTTGTTAGTACCACTGCTCTTGTTAGTACCACTGCTCTGGCTAGTACCACTGCTCTTGTTAGTACCACTGCTCTGGCTAGTACCACTGCTCTTGTTAGTACCACTGCTATGGCTAGTTCCTTTTGTTTGAAACAGCTGTTTGTTTGAAACAGCCGTTTGTTTGAAACAGCCGTTTTTTTGAGACTCAGCGTTTTAAAGTTTTGCGGTAATCGAAAGAACATTGATTTGAAGGTCGGCAGGCAATAATGAACCGGCTGATTCACATATGAACTGTGTTCCAGCAAAGACGTGCATCTCAAAACAACGGTACATGTAACATGTTAGTCCACGGGTTACCAACGTCTATAGCTCTTATTAAGTGTGTTTCGCCACTCATTTCCACGTTACTGATGACTGACTATGCCGAGTCTTGATTCTTATAGAGTAACAATCACTACGGTGACTGACTACGGTGACTGACTACGCTGACTGACTACGCTGACTGACTACGCTGACTGACTACAGTGACTGACTATACTGACTGACTACGCTGACTGACTACGCTGACTGACTACACTGACTGACTACACTGACTGACTACGCTGTGTGTGTGTGTATGTGTGTGTGTATGTGTGTGTGTGTGTGTGTGATACACTGTGTGTGTGTGTGTGTGTGTGTGTGTGTGATACACTGTGTGTGTGTGTGTGTGTGTGTGTGTGTGTGTGTGTGTGTGTGTGTGATACACTAGACCCACTGTCACTATAAGACAGGAAGCTGCAGATTTCAGTGGAACCCAGAGGGAAATCATTTTATATCACATCTCTCATGTCTATCTCCTCAAGTCACATCACGCTGTCTGAGTCAAAAACACCCCCCTATTCCCTATATAGGGCACTACTTTAGACCAGAGCGCTATGGCACCCTATTCCCTATATAGGGCACTACTTTTGACCAGAGGTGGCACCCTATTCCCTATATAGTGCACTACTTTTGACCAGAGCTGGTACCCTATTCTCTACATAGTGCACTAGTTTAGACCAGAGCTGGCACCCTATTCCCTACATAGTGCACTACTTTTGACCAGAGCTCTACGGAGTTATTCTCAACTATGTTTGTGGGCTATTGAATTGAATTGGCTCCCTCGTGTCTTTCCTACGATACAGAGGGTTTCTACCTTCTAATCTCAAACTGTGATGGTGCTAAGATATATAGCACTTCTATAGTACAACCTTTTATACAGTAATATACACTACCACCTTCTACAGTAATATACACTACCACCTTCTACAGTAATATACACTAGCACCTTCTACAGTAATATACACTATCACCTTCTATAGTAATATACACTATCACCTTCTACAGTAATATACACTATCACCTTCTATAGTAATATACACTACCACCTTCTATAGTAATATACACTACCACCTTCTACAGTAATATACACTATCACCTTCTACAGTAATATACACTACCACCTTCTACAGTAATATACACTACCACCTTCTACAGTAATATACACTACCACCTTCTACAGTAATATACACTACCACCTTCTACAGTAATATACACTACCACCTTCTACAGTAATATACACTACCACCTTCTACAGTAATATACACTACCACCTTCTACAGTAATATACACTACCACCTTCTACAGTAATATACACTACCACCTTCTACAGTAATATACACTACCACCTTCTACAGTAATATACACTACCACCTTCTACAGTAATATACACTATCACCTTCTACAGTAATATACACTACCACCTTCTATAGTAATATACACTACCACCTTCTACAGTAATATACACTATCACCTTCTACAGTAATATACACTATCACCTTCTACAGTAATATACACTATCACCTTCTATAGTACACCCTTTTATACAGTAATATACACTACCACCTTCTATAGTAATATACACTACCACCTTCTACAGTAATATACACTATCACCTTCTATAGTACACCCTTTTATACAGTAATATACACTACCACCTTCTATAGTACAACCTTTTATACAGTAATATACACTACCACCTTCTACAGTAATATACACTACCACCTTCTATAGTACAACCTTTTATACAGTAATATACACTACCACCTTCTATAGTAATATACACTACCACCTTCTACAGTAATATACACTACCACCTTCTACAGTAATATACACTATCACCTTCTATAGTAATATACACTACCACCTTCTACAGTAATATACACTACCACCTTCTACAGTAATATACACTACCACCTTCTACAGTAATATACACTATCACCTTCTATAGTAATATACACTACCACCTTCTACAGTAATATACACTACCACCTTCTATAGTAATATACACTACCACCTTCTATAGTACAGCCTTTTATACAGTAATATACACTACCACCTTCTACAGTAATATACACTACCACCTTCTACAGTAATATACACTATCACCTTCTATAGTACAGCCTTTTATACAGTAATATACACTACCACCTTCTACAGTAATATACACTATCACCTTCTATAGTAATATACACTACCACCTTCTACAGTAATATACACTATCACCTTCTACAGTAATATACACTACCACCTTCTATAGTAATATACACTACCACCTTCTATAGTACAGCCTTTTATACAGTAATATGTAATATACACTACCACCTTCTACAGTAATATACACTATCACCTTCTACAGTAATATACACTACCACCTTCTAGAGTAATATACACTACCACCTTCTACAGTAATATACACTATCACCTTCTACAGTAATATACACTACCACCTTCTATAGTACAACCTTTTATACAGTAATATACACTATCACCTTCTACAGTAATATACACTATCACCTTCTACAGTAATATACACTATCACCTTCTACAGTAATATACACTACCACCTTCTACAGTAATATACACTATCACCTTCTACAGTAATATACACTACCACCTTCTATAGTACAACCTTTTATACAGTAATATACACTATCACCTTCTACAGTAATATACACTACCACCTTCTACAGTAATATACACTATCACCTTCTACAGTAATATACACTACCACCTTCTACAGTAATATACACTATCACCTTCTACAGTAATATACACTACCACCTTCTATAGTACAGCCTTTTATACAGTAATATACACTACCACCTTCTATAGTACAACCTTTTATACAGTAATATACACTACCACCTTTTACAGTAATATACACTATCACCTTCTACAGTAATATACACTACCACCTTCTATAGTACAGCCTTTTATACAGTAATATACACTACCACCTTCTATAGTACAACCTTTTATACAGTAATATACACTATCACCTTCTACAGTAATATACACTACCACCTTCTACAGTAATATACACTATCACCTTCTACAGTAATATACACTACCACCTTCTACAGTAATATACACTATCACCTTCTACAGTAATATACACTACCACCTTCTATAGTACAGCCTTTTATACAGTAATATACACTACCACCTTCTATAGTACAACCTTTTATACAGTAATATACACTACCACCTTCTACAGTAATATACACTACCACCTTCTATAGTACAACCTTTTATACAGTAATATACACTACCACCTTCTATAGTAATATACACTACCACCTTCTACAGTAATATACACTATCACCTTCTATAGTACACCCTTTTATACAGTAATATACACTACCACCTTCTATAGTACAACCTTTTATACAGTAATATACACTACCACCTTCTACAGTAATATACACTACCACCTTCTATAGTACAACCTTTTATACAGTAATATACACTACCACCTTCTATAGTAATATACACTACCACCTTCTACAGTAATATACACTACCACCTTCTACAGTAATATACACTATCACCTTCTATAGTAATATACACTACCACCTTCTACAGTAATATACACTACCACCTTCTACAGTAATATACACTACCACCTTCTACAGTAATATACACTATCACCTTCTATAGTAATATACACTACCACCTTCTACAGTAATATACACTACCACCTTCTATAGTAATATACACTACCACCTTCTATAGTACAGCCTTTTATACAGTAATATACACTACCACCTTCTACAGTAATATACACTATCACCTTCTATAGTACAGCCTTTTATACAGTAATATACACTACCACCTTCTATAGTACAGCCTTTTATACAGTAATATACACTACCACCTTCTACAGTAATATACACTACCACCTTCTACAGTAATATACACTATCACCTTCTATAGTACAGCCTTTTATACAGTAATATACACTACCACCTTCTACAGTAATATACACTATCACCTTCTATAGTAATATACACTACCACCTTCTATAGTAATATACACTACCACCTTCTATAGTACAGCCTTTTATACAGTAATATACACTACCACCTTCTACAGTAATATACACTACCACCTTCTATAGTACAGCCTTTTATACAGTAATATACACTACCACCTTCTACAGTAATATACACTACCACCTTCTATAGTACAACCTTTTATACAGTAATATGTAATATACACTACCACCTTCTACAGTAATATACACTATCACCTTCTACAGTAATATACACTACCACCTTCTATAGTAATATACACTACCACCTTCTACAGTAATATACACTATCACCTTCTACAGTAATATACACTACCACCTTCTATAGTAATATACACTACCACCTTCTATAGTACAGCCTTTTATACAGTAATATGTAATATACACTACCACCTTCTACAGTAATATACACTATCACCTTCTACAGTAATATACACTACCACCTTCTAGAGTAATATACACTACCACCTTCTACAGTAATATACACTATCACCTTCTACAGTAATATACACTACCACCTTCTACAGTAATATACACTATCACCTTCTACAGTAATATACACTACCACCTTCTACAGTAATATACACTATCACCTTCTACAGTAATATACACTACCACCTTCTATAGTACAACCTTTTATACAGTAATATACACTATCACCTTCTATAGTAATATACACTATCACCTTCTACAGTAATATACACTATCACCTTCTACAGTAATATACACTACCACCTTCTACAGTAATATACACTATCACCTTCTACAGTAATATACACTACCACCTTCTATAGTACAACCTTTTATACAGTAATATACACTATCACCTTCTACAGTAATATACACTACCACCTTCTACAGTAATATACACTATCACCTTCTACAGTAATATACACTACCACCTTCTACAGTAATATACACTATCACCTTCTACAGTAATATACACTACCACCTTCTATAGTACAGCCTTTTATACAGTAATATACACTACCACCTTCTATAGTACAACCTTTTATACAGTAATATACACTACCACCTTCTACAGTAATATACACTATCACCTTCTACAGTAATATACACTACCACCTTCTATAGTACAGCCTTTTATACAGTAATATACACTACCACCTTCTATAGTACAGCCTTTTATACAGTAATATACACTACCACCTTCTATAGTACAACCTTTTATACAGTAATATACACTACCACCTTTTACAGTAATATACACTATCACCTTCTACAGTAATATACACTACCACCTTCTATAGTACAGCCTTTTATACAGTAATATACACTACCACCTTCTATAGTACAACCTTTTATACAGTAATATACACTATCACCTTCTACAGTAATATACACTACCACCTTCTACAGTAATATACACTATCACCTTCTACAGTAATATACACTACCACCTTCTACAGTAATATACACTATCACCTTCTACAGTAATATACACTACCACCTTCTATAGTACAGCCTTTTATACAGTAATATACACTACCACCTTCTATAGTACAACCTTTTATACAGTAATATACACTACCACCTTCTACAGTAATATACACTACCACCTTCTATAGTACAACCTTTTATACAGTAATATACACTACCACCTTCTATAGTAATATACACTACCACCTTCTACAGTAATATACACTATCACCTTCTATAGTACACCCTTTTATACAGTAATATACACTACCACCTTCTATAGTACAACCTTTTATACAGTAATATACACTACCACCTTCTACAGTAATATACACTACCACCTTCTATAGTACAACCTTTTATACAGTAATATACACTACCACCTTCTATAGTAATATACACTACCACCTTCTACAGTAATATACACTACCACCTTCTACAGTAATATACACTATCACCTTCTATAGTAATATACACTACCACCTTCTACAGTAATATACACTACCACCTTCTACAGTAATATACACTACCACCTTCTACAGTAATATACACTATCACCTTCTATAGTAATATACACTACCACCTTCTACAGTAATATACACTACCACCTTCTATAGTAATATACACTACCACCTTCTATAGTACAGCCTTTTATACAGTAATATACACTACCACCTTCTACAGTAATATACACTATCACCTTCTATAGTACAGCCTTTTATACAGTAATATACACTACCACCTTCTATAGTACAGCCTTTTATACAGTAATATACACTACCACCTTCTACAGTAATATACACTACCACCTTCTACAGTAATATACACTATCACCTTCTATAGTACAGCCTTTTATACAGTAATATACACTACCACCTTCTACAGTAATATACACTATCACCTTCTATAGTAATATACACTACCACCTTCTATAGTAATATACACTACCACCTTCTATAGTACAGCCTTTTATACAGTAATATACACTACCACCTTCTACAGTAATATACACTACCACCTTCTATAGTACAGCCTTTTATACAGTAATATACACTACCACCTTCTACAGTAATATACACTACCACCTTCTATAGTACAACCTTTTATACAGTAATATGTAATATACACTACCACCTTCTACAGTAATATACACTATCACCTTCTACAGTAATATACACTACCACCTTCTATAGTAATATACACTACCACCTTCTACAGTAATATACACTATCACCTTCTACAGTAATATACACTACCACCTTCTATAGTAATATACACTACCACCTTCTATAGTACAGCCTTTTATACAGTAATATGTAATATACACTACCACCTTCTACAGTAATATACACTATCACCTTCTACAGTAATATACACTACCACCTTCTAGAGTAATATACACTACCACCTTCTACAGTAATATACACTATCACCTTCTACAGTAATATACACTACCACCTTCTACAGTAATATACACTATCACCTTCTACAGTAATATACACTACCACCTTCTACAGTAATATACACTATCACCTTCTACAGTAATATACACTACCACCTTCTATAGTACAACCTTTTATACAGTAATATACACTATCACCTTCTATAGTAATATACACTATCACCTTCTACAGTAATATACACTATCACCTTCTACAGTAATATACACTACCACCTTCTACAGTAATATACACTATCACCTTCTACAGTAATATACACTACCACCTTCTATAGTACAACCTTTTATACAGTAATATACACTATCACCTTCTACAGTAATATACACTACCACCTTCTACAGTAATATACACTATCACCTTCTACAGTAATATACACTACCACCTTCTACAGTAATATACACTATCACCTTCTACAGTAATATACACTACCACCTTCTATAGTACAGCCTTTTATACAGTAATATACACTACCACCTTCTATAGTACAACCTTTTATACAGTAATATACACTACCACCTTCTACAGTAATATACACTATCACCTTCTACAGTAATATACACTACCACCTTCTATAGTACAGCCTTTTATACAGTAATATACACTACCACCTTCTATAGTACAACCTTTTATACAGTAATATACACTATCACCTTCTACAGTAATATACACTACCACCTTCTACAGTAATATACACTATCACCTTCTACAGTAATATACACTACCACCTTCTACAGTAATATACACTATCACCTTCTACAGTAATATACACTACCACCTTCTATAGTACAGCCTTTTATACAGTAATATACACTACCACCTTCTATAGTACAACCTTTTATACAGTAATATACACTATCACCTTCTACAGTAATATACACTATCACCTTCTATAGTACAACCTTTTATACAGTAATATACACTACCACCTTCTACAGTAATATACACTACCACCTTCTACAGTAATATACACTACCACCTTCTATAGTACAGCCTTTTATACAGTAATATACACTATCACCTTCTACAGTAATATACACTACCACCTTCTACAGTAATATACACTATCACCTTCTACAGTAATATACACTACCACCTTCTACAGTAATATACACTATCACCTTCTATAGTAATATACACTACCACCTTCTACAGTAATATACACTACCACCTTCTATAGTACAGCCTTTTATACAGTAATATACACTACCACCTTCTATAGTACAGCCTTTTATACAGTAATATACACTATCACCTTCTACAGTAATATACACTATCACCTTCTATAGTACAGCCTTTTATACAGTAATATACACTACCACCTTCTATAGTACAGCCTTTTATACAGTAATATACACTATCACCTTCTATAGTACAGCCTTTTATACAGTAATATACACTATCACCTTCTACAGTAATATACACTATCACCTTCTATAGTAATATACACTACCACCTTCTATAGTAATATACACTACCACCTTCTATAGTACAGCCTTTTATACAGTAATATACACTACCACCTTCTACAGTAATATACACTATCACCTTCTATAGTACAGCCTTTTATACAGTAATATACACTATCACCTTCTACAGTAATATACACTACCACCTTCTATAGTAATATACACTACCACCTTCTACAGTAATATACACTATCACCTTCTACAGTAATATACACTACCACCTTCTATAGTAATATACACTACCACCTTCTACAGTAATATACACTATCACCTTCTACAGTAATATACACTACCACCATAGTAATATATACTATCACCTTCTATAGTACAACCTTTTATACAGTAATATACACTACCACCTTCTACAGTAATATACACTACCACCTTCTACAGTAATATACACTATCACCTTCTACAGTAATATACACTACCACCTTCTATAGTACAACCTTTTATACAGTAATATACACTATCACCTTCTACAGTAATATACACTACCACCTTCTACAGTAATATACACTATCACCTTCTACAGTAATATACACTACCACCTTCTACAGTAATATACACTATCACCTTCTACAGTAATATACACTACCACCTTCTATAGTACAGCCTTTTATACAGTAATATACACTACCACCTTCTATAGTACAACCTTTTATACAGTAATATACACTACCACCTTCTACAGTAATATACACTATCACCTTCTACAGTAATATACACTACCACCTTCTATAGTACAGCATTTTATACAGTAATATACACTACCACCTTCTATAGTACAACCTTTTATACAGTAATATACACTATCACCTTCTACAGTAATATACACTACCACCTTCTACAGTAATATACACTATCACCTTCTACAGTAATATACACTACCACCTTCTACAGTAATATACACTATCACCTTCTACAGTAATATACACTACCACCTTCTATAGTACAGCCTTTTATACAGTAATATACACTACCACCTTCTATAGTACAACCTTTTATACAGTAATATACACTATCACCTTCTACAGTAATATACACTATCACCTTCTATAGTACAACCTTTTATACAGTAATATACACTACCACCTTCTACAGTAATATACACTACCACCTTCTACAGTAATATACACTACCACCTTCTATAGTACAGCCTTTTATACAGTAATATACACTATCACCTTCTACAGTAATATACACTACCACCTTCTACAGTAATATACACTATCACCTTCTACAGTAATATACACTACCACCTTCTACAGTAATATACACTATCACCTTCTATAGTAATATACACTACCACCTTCTACAGTAATATACACTACCACCTTCTATAGAACAGCCTTTTATACAGTAATATACACTACCACCTTCTATAGTACAGCCTTTTATACAGTAATATACACTATCACCTTCTACAGTAATATACACTATCACCTTCTATAGTACAGCCTTTTATACAGTAATATACACTACCACCTTCTATAGTACAGCCTTTTATACAGTAATATACACTATCACCTTCTATAGTACAGCCTTTTATACAGTAATATACACTATCACCTTCTACAGTAATATACACTATCACCTTCTATAGTAATATACACTACCACCTTCTATAGTAATATACACTACCACCTTCTATAGTACAGCCTTTTATACAGTAATATACACTACCACCTTCTACAGTAATATACACTATCACCTTCTATAGTACAGCCTTTTATACAGTAATATACACTATCACCTTCTACAGTAATATACACTACCACCTTCTATAGTAATATACACTACCACCTTCTACAGTAATATACACTATCACCTTCTACAGTAATATACACTACCACCTTCTATAGTAATATACACTACCACCTTCTACAGTAATATACACTATCACCTTCTACAGTAATATACACTACCACCATAGTAATATATACTATCACCTTCTATAGTACAACCTTTTATACAGTAATATACACTACCACCTTCTACAGTAATATACACTACCACCTTCTACAGTAATATACACTATCACCTTCTACAGTAATATACACTACCACCATAGTAATATACACTATCACCTTCTATAGTACAACCTTTTATACAGTAATATACACTACCACCATAGTAATATACACTACCACCTTCTATAGTAATATACACTACCACCTTCTATAGTAATATACACTACCACCTTCTATAGTACAGCCTTTTATACAGTAATATACACTATCACCTTCTATAGTACAGCCTTTTATACAGTAATATACACTACCACCTTCTACAGTAATATACACTACCACCTTCTACAGTAATATACACTACCACCTTCTATAGTACAGCCTTTTATACAGTAATATACACTACCACCTTCTACAGTAATATACACTACCACCTTCTACAGTAATATACACTACCACCTTCTACAGTAATATACACTACCACCTTCTATAGTACAACCTTTTATACAGTAATATACACTACCACCTTCTACAGTAATATACACTACCACCTTCTACAGTAATATACACTACCACCTTCTATAGTACAACCTTTTATACAGTAATATACACTACCACCTTCTACAGTAATATACACTACCACCTTCTACAGTAATATACACTACCACCTTCTATAGTACAGCCTTTTATACAGTAATATACACTATCACCTTCTACAGTAATATACACTACCACCTTCTACAGTAATATACACTATCACCTTCTACAGTAATATACACTACCACCTTCTACAGTAATATACACTATCACCTTCTATAGTAATATACACTACCACCTTCTACAGTAATATACACTACCACCTTCTATAGTACAGCCTTTTATACAGTAATATACACTACCACCTTCTATAGTACAGCCTTTTATACAGTAATATACACTATCACCTTCTACAGTAATATACACTATCACCTTCTATAGTACAGCCTTTTATACAGTAATATACACTACCACCTTCTATAGTACAGCCTTTTATACAGTAATATACACTATCACCTTCTATAGTACAGCCTTTTATACAGTAATATACACTATCACCTTCTACAGTAATATACACTATCACCTTCTATAGTAATATACACTACCACCTTCTATAGTAATATACACTACCACCTTCTATAGTACAGCCTTTTATACAGTAATATACACTACCACCTTCTACAGTAATATACACTATCACCTTCTATAGTACAGCCTTTTATACAGTAATATACACTATCACCTTCTACAGTAATATACACTACCACCTTCTATAGTAATATACACTACCACCTTCTACAGTAATATACACTATCACCTTCTACAGTAATATACACTACCACCTTCTATAGTAATATACACTACCACCTTCTACAGTAATATACACTATCACCTTCTACAGTAATATACACTACCACCATAGTAATATATACTATCACCTTCTATAGTACAACCTTTTATACAGTAATATACACTACCACCTTCTACAGTAATATACACTACCACCTTCTACAGTAATATACACTATCACCTTCTACAGTAATATACACTACCACCATAGTAATATACACTATCACCTTCTATAGTACAACCTTTTATACAGTAATATACACTACCACCATAGTAATATACACTACCACCTTCTATAGTAATATACACTACCACCTTCTATAGTAATATACACTACCACCTTCTATAGTACAGCCTTTTATACAGTAATATACACTATCACCTTCTATAGTACAGCCTTTTATACAGTAATATACACTACCACCTTCTACAGTAATATACACTACCACCTTCTACAGTAATATACACTACCACCTTCTATAGTACAGCCTTTTATACAGTAATATACACTACCACCTTCTACAGTAATATACACTACCACCTTCTACAGTAATATACACTACCACCTTCTACAGTAATATACACTACCACCTTCTATAGTACAACCTTTTATACAGTAATATACACTACCACCTTCTACAGTAATATACACTACCACCTTCTACAGTAATATACACTACCACCTTCTATAGTACAACCTTTTATACAGTAATATACACTACCACCTTCTACAGTAATATACACTATCACCTTCTACAGTAATATACACTACCACCTTCTATAGTACAGCCTTTTATACAGTAATATGTAATATACACTACCACCTTCTACAGTAATATACACTATCACCTTCTATAGTAATATACACTACCACCTTCTATAGTACAACCTTTTATACAGTAATATACACTACCACCTTCTACAGTAATATACACTATCACCTTCTACAGTAATATACACTATCACCTTCTATAGTAATATACACTACCACCTTCTACAGTAATATACACTACCACCTTCTACAGTAATATACACTATCACCTTCTACAGTAATATACACTACCACCATAGTAATATACACTATCACCTTCTACAGTAATATACACTACCACCATAGTAATATACACTATCACCTTCTATAGTAATATACACTACCACCTTCAATAGTCCAGCTTTTTAAACCTAAACCTCCTTAATCCAACTGGTCCCTCATGTCCCCAGGCTATTAACAGATCCAACATACAGTACTGCTACTGGGCCCTTTTATGGTCAGGTCTATTTAACAGATAGGATGGAGTACAGGGACAGTCCAGTCTCTTGGAGATGGCCAGTCAGCCAGCCAGCCAGCCAGCCAGTCAGCCAGCCACTCAGTAAGTCAGTATGCCAGTCAGTCAGCCAGCCAGCAAGTCAGCCTGCCAGTCAGTAAGTCAGTATGCCAGTCAGTCAGCCAGCCAGCCAGCCAGCCAGTCAGTCAGTCAGTATGCCAGTCAGTCAGCCAGCCAGCAAGTCAGCCTGCCAGTCAGTAAGTCAGTATGCCAGTCAGTCAGCCAGCCAGCCAGCCAGCCAGTCAGTAAGTCAGTATGCCAGTCAGTCAGCCAGCCAGCAAGTCAGCCTGCCAGTCAGTAAGTCAGTATGCCAGTCAGTCAGCCAGCCAGCAAGTCAGCCTGACAGTCAGTAAGTCAGTATGCCAGTCAGTCAGCCAGTCAGCCAGCCAGCCAGTCAGTCAGTCAGTCAGTCAGCCAGCCTGCCAGTCAGTCAGTCAGCCAGCCTGCCAGTCAGTAAGTCAGTATGCCAGCCAGCCAGCCAGTCAGTCAGTCAGCCAGCCAGCCAGTATGCCAGTCAGTCAGTATGCCAGTCAGCCAGTCAGCCAGCCAGTCAGCCTGCCAGTCAGTATGCCAGTCAGTCAGTATGCCAGTCAGCCAGTCAGCCAGCCAGTCAGCCTGCCAGTCAGTATGCCAGTCAGTCAGTATGCCAGTCAGCCAGTCAGCCAGCCAGTCAGCCTGCCAGTCAGTATGCCAGTCAGTCAGTATGCCAGTCAGTATGCCAGTCAGCCAGCCAGCCAGCCAGCCAGTCAGCCAGCCAGTCAGCCAGCCAGTCAGTCAGTCAGCCAGCCAGCCAGTTTGTTACATAACAGATCCAGACAGAAACCCATTTGTAAGACAGCCATGTCTCAGTGCCCAAAGGAGGCTCAAGCTGTGAATGTCCTGGCTTGGGCTCTAGTTGTTGGTGGTACGCCACTACTCAACATAACCTTTTCGAAAATAATGACTTACTTGTCTTAAAGCTACAGGCTGGAATATAGGAAGCTGTTCAATTGGTCACATCAATTATTCATCTTTACTGTAGCTATAAGAACGCATTGGTGAATGAGTGAACACACACAGCACCACAGCACCACTATATAAACACTATATAAACACTATATAAACACTATATAAACACTGTATAAACACTATATAAACACTATATAAACACTATATAAACACCATATAAACACCATATAAACACCATTTAAACACTATATAAACACTATATAAACACGATATAAACACTATATAAACACCATATAAACACTATATAAACACTGTACAAACACCGTATAAACACTATATAAACACTATATAAACACTATATAAACACTATATAAACACTATATAAACACTATATAAACACCATTTAAACACTATATAAACACTATATAAACACCATATAAACACTATATAAACACTATATAAACACTATATAAACACCATATAAACACTATATAAACACTATATAAACACTATATAAACACTATATAAACACTATATAAATATACAGCACTAAATCAACCCTCTGAGTTCTAGGGACAGTTCCTTGGACTTCATGTTAAACTTTGAAAACGTGTTTTCACTGTCATTAGGGGGCATTGGGTGTCGTTAGGGGGCAGTGGGTGTCGTTAGGGGGCATTGGGTGTCATTAGGGGGCATTGGGTGTCGTTAGGGGGCATTGGGTGTCGTTAGGGGGCATTGGGTGTCGTTAGGGGGCATTGGGTGTCGTTAGGGGGCATTGGGTGTCGTTAGGGGGCATTGGGTGTCATTAGGGGGCATTGGGTGTCGTTAGGGGGCATTGGGTGTCGTTAGGGGGCATTGGGTGTCGTTAGGGGGCATTGGGTGTCATTAGGGGGCATTGGGTGTCATTAGGGGGCATTGGGTGTTGTTAGGGGGCATTGGGTGTCGTTAGGGGGCATTGGGTGTCGTTAAGGGGCATTGGGTGTCGTTAGGGGGCATTGGGTGTCGTTAGGGGGCAGTGGGTGTCGTTAGGGGGCATTGGGTGTCGTTAGGGGGCATTGGGTGCCGTTAGGGGGCATTGGGTGTCGTTAGGGGGCATTGGGTGTCATTAGGGGGCAGTGGGTGTCATTAGGGGGCATTGGGTGTCGTTAGGGGGCATTGGGTGTCGTTAGGGGGCATTGGGTGTCGTTAGGGGGCAGTGGGTGTCATTAGGGGGCAGTGGGTGTCATTAGGGGGCATTGGGTGTCGTTAGGGGGCATTGGGTGTCGTTAGGGGGCAGTGGGTGTCATTAGGGGGCAGTGGGTGTCATTAGGGGGCATTGGGTGTCGTTAGGGGGCATTGGGTATCGTTAGGGGGCATTGGGTGCCGTTAGGGGGCATTGGGTGCCGTTAGGGGGCATTGGGTGTCTTTAGGGGATTGGGTGTCGTTAGGGGGCATTGGGTGTCGTTAGGGGGCATTGGGTGTCGTTAGGGGGCATTGGGTATCGTTAGGGGGCATTGGGTGTCGTTAGGAGGCATTGGGCGTCGTTAGGAGGCAGTGGGTGTCGTTAGGGGGCATTGGGTGTCGTTAGGGGGCAGTGGGTGTCGTTAGGAGGCAGTGGGTGTCGTTAGGGGGCATTGGGTGTCGTTAGGGGGCAGTGGGTGTCGTTAGGGGGCAGTGGGTGTCGTTAGGGGGCAGTGGGTGTAGATGGGCGAGGACAAAACAACACATGGGAAAAGTCAAGGGGCATGAATGCTTTTTGACGGCACTGTAGAGATACAGTTGAAGTCAGATGTCCAGTTCTGGTCAAAAGCAGTGCACTATATAGGGAGTAGTGTGCAATTTGGGATGCACACAAAGACATCGTTGGAATGAAATACGACGAGGAGGAGGTTTTATTATTTCCACTAGGGAACTAAATGCTGTAGATCTATGTTGCTGGTCCAATTACAGTAGTCTACCCCTATTCCCTAGATACAGTTGAAGTCAGAAGTTAACATACACTTAGGTTGGAGTCATTAAAACTTGTTTTTCAACCACTCAGCAAATTTCTTGTTTACAAACTATAGTTTTGGCAAGTCGGTTAGGACATCAACTTTGTGCATGACACAAGTCATATTTCCAACAATTGTTTACAGACAGATTATTTCACTTATAATTCATTGTATCACAATTCCAGTAGGTCAGAAGTTTACATACACTATGTTGACTGTGCCTTTCAACAGCTTGGACAATTCCAGAAAATGATGTCATGGCTTTAGAAGTTTCTATTAGAATAATTGACATCATTTGAGTCAATTGGAGGTGTACCTGTGGATGTATTTCAAGGCCTACCTTCAAACTCTGTGCCTCTTTGCTTGACATCATGGAAAAATCAAAAGAAATCAGCCAAGAGCTCGGGAAAAAAATTGTGGACCTCCACAAGTCTGGTTCATCCTTGGGAACAATTTCCAAACGCCTGAAGGTACCACGTTCATCTGTACAAACAATAGTACGCAAGTATAAACACCATGAGACCACGCAGCCGTCATACCGCTCAGGAAGGAGAAGCGTTCTGTCGCCTAGAGATGAACGTACTTTGGTGCGAAAAGTGCAAATCAATCCCAAGAACAACAGCAAAGGACCTTGTGAAGATGCTGGAGGAAACAGGTATATCCACAGTTAAACGAGTCCTATATCGACATAACTTGAAAAGGCCGCTCAGCAAGGAAGAAGCCACTGTGTTAAGGCTTCTAGGAGTAGTGGGTGGAGGAGTCAGGCGCAGAGGTTTAGTTCCGAACGTTCCGGATCTTTATTCCAAAGGTAATCGATGGCAGCTAGTAGGCCGGCGACGACGACCGCCGAGCGCCGCCCGAACAGGAAGAGGCACCATCTTCGGCGGGATTCGTGACACACTGCTCCAAAGCATCCATAAAAAAGCCAGACTACGGTTTGCAACTGCACTTGGGGAAATGTCTCCTGTTCTGAGGAAACAAAAATAGAACTGTTTAGCCATAATAACCATGGTTATGTTTTGGAGGAAAAAGTGGGAGGGTTGCAAGCCGAAGAACACCATCCCAACTGTGAAGCACGGGGGTGGCAGAACCATGTTGTGGGGGTGCTTTGCTGCAGGAGGGACTGGTGCACTTCACAAAATAGTATGGCGTCATGAGGAAGGAAAATTATGTGGATCTATTGAAGCAACATCTCAAGACATCAATCAGGAACTTGGTCGCAAATGGGTCTTCCAAATGGACATTGACCCCAAGTATACTTCCAAAGTTGTGGCAAAATGGCTTAAGGACAACGATGTCAAGGTATTGGAGCGGCCATCACAAAGCCATGACCTCAATTCCATAGACAATTTGTGGGCAGAACTGAAAAAGTGTGTGCGAGCAAGGAGGCCTACAAACCTGACTCAGTTACACCAGCTCTGTCAGGAGGAATGGGCCAAAATTAATCCAACTTATTGTGGGAAGCTTATGGAGCGCTACCCAAAATGTTTGACCCAGGTTAAACAATTTAATGGCAATGCTACCAAATTCTAATTGAGTGTATGTAAACTTCTGTCTCACTGGAAACGTGATGAAAGAAATAAAAGCTGAAATAAATCATCCTCTCTACTATTATTCGGACATTTCACATTCTTAAAGTAAAGTGGTTATCCTAACTGACCTAAGACAGGGAATTTTTGCTAGGATTAAACTTCGATTTCAACTGTATACAGTTTGTGGTTAGCCTGGTTGGTGTGAAGATCCATTAAAATAAATAACATACTATACTGTACTGTACTATAACACAGTCAGCCAAACAACAGGTAGAGTCACAACTGAACACCAGAACCACATGATAACCATGTGTAACAGTCAATCCTCCAACACTGAGGGTTAGGATCCCATCACAGTCCTCCAACACTGAGGGTTAGGATCCCATCACAGTCCTCCAACACTGAGGTTTAGGATCCCATCACAGTCCTCCAACACTGAGGTTTAGGATCCCTTCACAGTCCTCCAACACTGAGGTTTAGGATCCCTTCACAGTCCTCTAACACTGAGGTTTAGGATCCCATCACAGTCCTCCAACACTGAGGGTTAGGATCCCATCACAGTCCTCCAACAATGAGGGTTAGGATCCCATCACAGTCCTCCAACACTGAGGTTTAGGATCCCATCACAGTCCTCCAACACTGAGGTTTAGGATCCCTTCACAGTCCTCCAACACTGAGGTTTAGGATCCCTTCACAGTCCTCTAACACTGAGAATTAGGATCACTTCACAATCCTCCAACACTGAGAATTAGGATCCCTTCACAGTCCTCTAACACTGAGAATTAGGATCACTTCACAGTCCTCTAACACTGAGAATTAGGATCCCTTCACAGTCCTCTAACACTGAGAATTAGGATCACTTCACAGTCCTCTAACACTGAGGATTAGGATCACTTCACTTCGAGACCTGGGTTCCAGTACTATTTAAAATATATTATCCATATCCAGGCAAATGCTTAAAGTATTAACACACAATTTCAAATAGTATCTGAACCCACCCAGCTCTGGTCACATTACACTGGGAGAGGACGGAGAGAGTGAGGGAGGAACAGAGATGTTGGAGGTTATTAAGGTGTGTACAGCAAAGGTGTTATTTTGGAAACAGGGGAAGAGAGAGAGAGAGAGAGAGAGAGAGAGAGAGAGAGCGAGAGAGAGAGAGAGAGAGAGAGAGTGTGTTTTGTCCGTCTCCATGGAGACGTGATAGGTTAGAGAGGTTATAGGGGGAGGAGTTATGCCCCATTGGAGATAAGTGATAGGTTAGATATGTTAAAGGGGGAGCAGTTACACGCCATGGGATAGAGGTGAAAGGTTAGATATGTTAAAGCGGGAGGAGTTACACCCCATGGGAGAAAGGTGATAGGTTAGAGAGGTTATAGGGGGAGGAGCTAGTTAGTTTTTGCAGGGCTGTGTGGAGTTAGGGGCTTTGTTTAACATACATGCTCCTTAATTATGTCAGTTATATATATGGACAATATGTGTCTGTGGTTAGTGTCAGTTATATATATATATATATGGACAATGTGTGTCTGTGGTTAATGTCAGTTATATATATGGACAATGTGTGTCTGTGGTTAGTGTCAGTTATATATATATATATATGGACAATGTGTGTCTGTGGTTAATGTCAGTTATATATATGGACAATATGTGTCTGTGGTTAATGTCAGTTATATATATGGACAATGTGTGTCTGTGGTTAGTGTCAGTTATATATATATATATATGGACAATATGTGTCTGTGGTTAGTGTCAGTTATATATATGGACAATGTGTGTCTGTGGTTAGTGTCAGTTATATATATATATATATGGACAATGTGTGTCTGTGGTTAATGTCAGTTATATATATGGACAATATGTGTCTGTGGTTAATGTCAGTTATATATATGGACAATATGTGTCTGTGGTTAGTGTCAGTTATATATATATATATATATATGGACAATGTGTGTCTGTGGTTAATGTCAGTTATATATATATATATATATGGACAATATGTGTCTGTGGTTAGTGTCAGTTATATATATATATATATATGGACAATATGTGTCTGTGGTTAGTGTCAGTTATATATATATATATATATATGGACAATGTGT
>NC_143025.1:6055000-6065000 GCF_057628025.1 Oncorhynchus mykiss | reverse complement strand
CTATCGCCCCTCTATCCCCCCTCTATTCCCCTCTATCGCCCCTCTATCCCCCGCTATCGCCCCTCTATCCCCCTCTATCCCTCGCTATCCCCCCTCTATCCCTCTCTATCCCCCTCTATCGCCACTCTATCGCCCCTCTATCCCCCCTCTATCCCCCTCTATCCCCCTCTAGCCCCCTCTATCGCCCCTCTATCCCCCTCTATCGCCCCTCTATCCCCCTCTATCGCCCCTCTAATCCCCCTCTATCCACTATCGCCCCTCTATCCCCCCTCTAATCCCCCTCTATCGCCCCTCTATCTCCCTCTATCGCCCCTCTATCCCCCCTCTATTGCCCCTCTATCTCCCTCTATCCCCCTCTATCGCCCCTCTAATCCCCTTCTATCGCACTCTATCCCCCCTCTATCGCCCCTCTATCTCCCTCTATCCCCCTCTATCCCCCTCTATTGCCCCTCTATCCCCCTCTATTGCCCCTCTATCCCCCTCTATTCCTCTCTATCACCCCTCTCTCCCCCCTCTATCCCCCTCTATCTCCCTCTATCCCCCTCTATCACCCCTCTAATCCCCTTCTATCGCCCCTCTATCCCCCCTCTATCGCCCCTCTATCTCCCTCTATCCCCCTCTATCCCCCTCTATTGCCCCTCTATCGCCCCTCTATCCCCCCTCTATCCCCCCTCTATCCCCCTCTATCGCCCCTCTATCCCCCCTCTATCGCCCCTCTATCCCCCTCTATCGCCCCTCTATCTCAGTTCTCTAGGCACCCCCCCCCCCCCCAAAAAAAAATAAAATGTTGTTCCTTGCTGAAACAAGCAAAGATGTTGTAGCAAACTAGTCTTTGGTTGCCAAGGCAACACCACACATAGAAATTGAAATGATTAGTACAGGCTAGAAAGAAGAAAAGAAAAACCAGTTCCTCTCCTTTCTACCTAACTTCCCCTTCATTTCCCTGAGGTCCCACTCAGCCTATCGTAGCCCTTTCCATTCCCAACCAATCAGAGCACTTGGAAACTTGCATTTGGACACCGCACCCAAAGTATATTTAAAGGGAGAAGAAGATGCACGTACATCCGAGGACTTTTTTATTGTGGACATTGTAAATTTCATGGGGGTTTTCTTTTTAAACACGCAGTGTAATAACAGGTAAATTACAACTCAGGTAAATTACAACTCAGGTAAATTACAACTCAGGTAAATTACAACTCAGGTAAATTACAACTCAGGTAAATTACCACTCAGGTAAATTACAACTCAGGTAAATTACAACTCAGGTAAATTACCACGCAGGTAAATTACCACTCAGGTAAATTACAACTCAGGTAAATTACCACTCAGGTAAATTACCACTCAGGTAAATTACAACTCAGGTAAATTACCACTCAGGTAAATTACAACTCAGGTAAATTACCACGCAGGTAAATTACCACTCAGGTAAATTACCACTCAGGTAAATTACCACTCAGGTAAATTACAACTCAGGTAAATTACCACGCAGGTAAATTACAACTCAGGTAAATTACCACTCAGGTAAATTACCACTCAGGTAAATTACCACTCAGGTAAATTACAACTCAGGTAAATTACCACGCAGGTAAATTACCACTCAGGTAAATTACAACTCAGGTAAATTACCACTCAGGTAAATTACCACTCAGGTAAATTACAACTCAGGTAAATTACCACGCAGGTAAATTACCACTCAGGTAAATTACCACTCAGGTAAATTACCACGCAGGTAAATTACCACTCAGGTAAATTACAACTCAGGTAAATTACCACGCAGGTAAATTACCACTCAGGTAAATTACAACTCAGGTAAATTACCACGCAGGTAAATTACCACTCAGGTAAATTACCACTCAGGTAAATTACCACTCAGGTAAATTACCACTCAGGTAAATTACCACGCAGGTAAATTACCACTCAGGTAAATTACAACTCAGGTAAATTACCACTCAGGTAAATTACCACTCAGGTAAATTACCACTCAGGTAAATTACCACTCAGGTAAATTACCACTCGATAAGTTTGCGGCCATATTTCCTACTGGTTCCGTTTTACTAGTCTGTAATGTAAAGTGTGTTGTCAATACTGCTCTGCATGTTGTCCATAGAAAAGTGATTATTACTTGTATTGGTGGTACAGGGGGTTTAATGCAGAAGGTTATTACTGGTAGGGCAGCACTTCTCAACGTAGTAGTCGTTTACTGTTACTGTTGCACACTGTCATTTACGACTTTGGGGCTCCAGGCAGATCAGATAACATCTTCAGCCTGTCAGATTCAGATGACAGCTTCACCAGAGAGAGAGGAGGTGTGTGTGGGGGGGGGGGGGGGGGCATAAATCTTTCTGTTGTCTAGTCAAGTAATTGGTTTATTTCTCTCCTGTTCTTTCTCTCTCTCAGGTTTATCGTTTAGGTTCCTGTTAATAATAGCTGTGTTTTAATAGTGTAGTGATTATGGTTATTCATTCATGTGTATATAGCCTATTTATGTTGCATATTTATAATTCTTTCATTAATACAGTTTACATGTTGTCCATATTCTTGACTTATAGAGCCACAACAGTTCAAGATCCATTATAAATAACCAAAGTGTGTGTGCGTGTGTGTGTGTGTGTGTGTGTGTGTGTGTGTCTGTGTGTGTGTGTGTGTGTGTGTATGTGTGTGTGTCTGTGTGTGTGTGTCTGTGTGTGTGTGTCTGTGTGTGTGTGTGTGTGTGTGTGTGTGTGTGTGTGTGTGTGTGTGTGTGTGTGTGTGTGTCTGTGTGTGTGTGTGTGTCTGTGTGTGTGTGTGTGTGTGTGTGTGTGTGTGTGTGTGTGTGTGTGTGTGTGTGTGTGTGGTGATGAAGAAAAGGAATAAACCCCTTGAAAGCAGAAGTATCCGTACTCTTCTAGCCAGACAGCCTGTAGTGACACAGGAAGTAGACAGCAGGTGACAGAGGTCAACCAGCTCAGATTAACTCCAGCTAGCCATGTTCAAATGGTCCTTTGAGCTGGATTCTGATGTGGCTAGAGAGAAGATGTTCCAGTACCCAGAAGAGGAGTTGGAAGTTGTCCTGCAATTCCCAAAAGCCTTATGGGGCTGTCGTCATCACCCACAACCCCCCATACACACAAAGACTCCCAGAAGAATGATGAGCTGAGGCCTGTGTCACCGCCGCAGGAGGAGCCCCCGGTACCATTGCCACCGCTCAAGGCCCTCCTGGCTGGAGCTATTGTGGGAGTACCACACCTGCCGTTACTTCCCGAGACAGCCAGACTACTCTCCTGAGAGACAGTACTCCAGGGCCACCAGCGGCCTCCACAATGTCCCGAGGTGGCCCAGCTATTCACCAGGTCGACGTCACTCCAGGTCCCCCCAGCTGGAGCCTACGTCGTATCTGCAAGAGCGTCGGCATCCCCATCACATGACCTTCTGTCACTTCCTGGCATCACCACTTCCAGACCTCCTGGCATCACCACATCCTGGCATTACCACTTCCTGACATCCTGGCATCACCACTTCCTGGCATCACCACTTCCTGACATCCTGGCATCACCACTTCCTGACATCCTGGCATCCCCACTTCCTGACATCCTGACATCACCATTTCCTGACATCCTGGCATCACCATTTCCTGGCATCACCATTTCCTGGCATCACCACTTCCTGGCATCACCACTTCCTGGCATCACCACTTCCTGACCTCCTGGCATCACCACCTCCTGGCATCACCACTTCCTGACATCACCACTTCCTGGCATCACCACTTCCTGACATCACCACACCATCACAATAAATGTATTTTAGACAGGTCTAAAGAAACATGATATGAAGAAAATGTAGTCTATTTCAGAAGAACAGTATAGTATACTCTGAGTTGTCCCTATGTGCAACGTCTGCTTCCAGCTCACACTCTCAAATACGTAGGTCCCCTGAACGCAGCTCACTCTCCAGCCCCACTTTCCAGCTCACACTCTCAAACACATACAGTGGGGCAAAAAGTATTTAGTCAGCCACCAATTGTGCAAGTTCTCCCACTTAAAAAGATGAGAGAGGCCTGTAATTTTCATCATAGGTACACTTCAACTATGACAGACAAAATGAGAAAAAAAATCCAGAAAATCACATTGTAGGATTTTTTATGAATTTATTTGCAAATTATGGTGTCAAATAAGTATTTGGTCAATAACAAACAAGCAAGATTTCTGTCTCTCACAGACCTGTATCTTCTTCTTTAAGAGGCTCCTCTGTCCTCCACTCGTTACCTGTATTAATGGCACATTCATGACGACGTTACAGCCTTTTCCCTGCCTGTACTGTTACCTTTTTTGGGCCCAGCTACCTGTCTCCTCCTGTGTATGACCTTCTGCCTGCCCCTGGACCCAGTTATCTGCCTCCTCCTGTGTATGACCTTATGCCTGCCCCTGGACACAGCTACCTGCCTCCTCCTGTGTATGACCTTCTGCCTGCCCCTGGACCCAGCTACCTGCCTCCTCCTGTGTATGACCTTCTGCCTGCCCCTGGACCCAGCTACCTGCCTCCTCCTGTGTATGATCTTCTGCCTGCCCCTGAACCCAGCTACCTGCCTCCTCCTGTGTATGACCTTCTGCCTGCCCCTGGACCCAGCTACCTGCCTCCTCCTGTGTATGACCTTCTGCCTGCCCCTGGACCCAGCTACCTGCCTCCTCCTGTGGTCCTTTGCAATAAACACTTGCTGCGCCCTGCGCTTGAAACCGTCTCTCTATCTCCCCTTGTGTTCATTACATTATGTTAGGTCCTGATCTGGCTATGCCATACGGCTGTGGGCTACACTAGTTCATTTAGCAGACAAGATTGGCTTAAAGTTGCGTGGCATTATTTTATATTATTTTATAGTATGAAGAACACATTTGAACATAGCTGAATAAAATAGAAAGGATATCAACCCCACATGCATCTATTCTGTGTTGAGCGGGTTAACAAAGAAATAGATACTGCTATATGCTATATTTACAGTTAATCACGTAACTTTAGTTGTTCTAGAAAACATTGGACAATAAGTTTAGATCGTTAATACATTGTAAAGATCATTTGAAAAAAAGTATCTTTAAAGGCATGAGCTCTGCTCTGTTTTGTTTTGTTTTGCGCAGGGTGTACACACTTCATCAGTCTCTCATTCACAATTTGTTTTGTTTTGCGCAGGGTGTACACACTTCATCAGTCTCTCATTCACAATTTGTTTTGTTTTGCGCAGGGTGTACACACTTCATCAGTCTCTCATTCACAATTTGTTTTGTTTTGCGCAGGGTGTACACACTTCATCAGTCTCTCATTCACAATTTGTTTTGTTTTGCGCAGGGTGTACACACTTCATCAGTCTCTCATTCACAATTTGTTTTGTTTTGCGCAGGGTGTACACACTTCATCAGTCTCTCATTCACAATTTGTTTTGTTTTGCGCAGGGTGTACACACTTCATCAGTCTCTCATTCACAATTTGTTTTGTTTTGCGCAGGGTGTACACACTTCATCAGTCTCTCATTCACAATTTGTTTTGTTTTGCGCAGGGTGTACACACTTCATCAGTCTCTCATTCACAATTTGTTTTGTTTTGCGCAGGGTGTACACACTTCATCAGTCTCTCATTCACAATTTGTTTTGTTTTGCGCAGGGTGTACACACTTCATCAGTCTCTCATTCACAATTTGTTTTGTTTTGCGCAGGGTGTACACACTTCATCAGTCTCTCATTCACAATTTGTTTTGTTTTGCGCAGGCTGTACACACTTCATCAGTCTCTCATTCACAATTTGTTTTGTTTTGCGCAGGGTGTACACACTTCATCAGTCTCTCATTCACAATTTGTTTTGTTTTGCGCAGGGTGTACACACTTCATCAGTCTCTCATTCACAATTTGTTTTGTTTTGCGCAGGGTGTACACACTTCATCAGTCTCTCATTCACAATTTGTTTTGTTTTGCGCAGGCTGTACACACTTCATCAGTCTCTCATTCACAATTTGTTTTGTTTTGCGCAGGGTGTACACACTTCATCAGTCTCTCATTCACAATTTGTTTTGTTTTGCGCAGGGTGTACACACTTCATCAGTCTCTCATTCACAATTTGTTTTGTTTTGCGCAGGGTGTACACACTTCATCAGTCTCTCATTCACAATTTGTTTTGTTTTGCGCAGGGTGTACACACTTCATCAGTCTCTCATTCACAATTTGTTTTGTTTTGCGCAGGGTGTACACACTTCATCAGTCTCTCATTCACAATTTGTTTTGTTTTGCGCAGGGTGTACACACTTCATCAGTCTCTCATTCACAATTTGTTTTGTTTTGCGCAGGGTGTACACACTTCATCAGTCTCTCATTCACAATTTGTTTTGTTTTGCGCAGGGTGTACACACTTCATCAGTCTCTCATTCACAATTTGTTTTGTTTTGCGCAGGGTGTACACACTTCATCAGTCTCTCATTCACAATTTGTTTTGTTTTGCGCAGGGTGTACACACTTCATCAGTCTCTCATTCACAATTTGTTTTGTTTTGCGCAGGGTGTACACACTTCATCAGTCTCTCATTCACAATTTGTTTTGTTTTGCGCAGGGTGTACACACTTCATCAGTCTCTCATTCACAATTTGTTTTGTTTTGCGCAGGGTGTACACACTTCATCAGTCTCTCATTCACAATTTGTTTTGTTTTGCGCAGGGTGTACACACTTCATCAGTCTCTCATTCACAATTTGTTTTGTTTTGCGCAGGGTGTACACACTTCATCAGTCTCTCATTCACAATTTGTTTTGTTTTGCGCAGGGTGTACACACTTCATCAGTCTCTCATTCACAATTTGTTTTGTTTTGCGCAGGGTGTACACACTTCATCAGTCTCTCATTCACAATTTGACAAGCACTCCAATTTCCCAGCGGCATCACCTTTGTGGACATAATGCAACCCCCCCCCAAAAAAAATTTGGGTTGCCTTTTGCAGCCAGTGGCCACTGTGCCCTTGACCCGGAGTGCTGCATTCTACGAATGCACCTCTCACTCACTTGGCTCTCCATCGGGTAAAACTGGGCTTTCTCACAGGCTACAAGTGAAGACGGACTCTTCGGGGATGCATCCTTATCCATGTTTGAGGTACAAATGGAATATATTGGAAGAACTGTCCATCTTTACTTTACGTCGGCCAATAAGATGAGTCGGCCTAACGAACGGCAAAAGCACTAGCCTATGTCAATCTACTATTCCCCATAGTACAAAAGTTGACCTCTTCTATCCAGTTAGAGGATACTGTCTTTACTAAATAATACATGTGTTAAATTAGTTTTGATTTAGAACCATTATCATCCACCTGTCTGGAAACAGGGACAGGGCAAAAATACGTGTCGGCTATGATCTTAAACAGCGAATGGAGGACACTTTTCCCGTGGTTCATTTTCATGCCAGCTAAGTCAACTAGACTCCTGTTAAGATATGCAATGTGCTTCATATTAGGAAAGTTGAGAAATAGACATTGTAGGCCTAGCCAATAGAAAGCTGATGGGAGTCTCGTCTTTTTAATAGAGGCCATCACTCTGTTTTCTCACGCAATTGCATAGCCTGTAGAAACGTTGCGCAACATGAGCTCATGTGCTCTCATGAAGTGTTTGATTTATATTTTCCAATACATTTACATTGATGTCAGAGTGATAAGAGGGACTATAGAGTGTTGAGTACCAGGCAGTTAGCGAGTTTGGTAGGCTACTAATAACCATCACCAGCATCAGAGCTTGGAGAAGCCTAATTACCGTGACTAAATGAACCGGAACACATCTTGAATCAACCTGTGACTCAATATCTTGAAAATAGCAACGCTGTCAACTGTACATGGAAAAAATGACAATACCAATCTATCTCAAACCAACTAAACAGAACGTGTGACTAAAATACAGGTTATCGAGATCAAGGAAGTACAAATATGTGGTGCCTTCAATCTACTGCAGGATCTCTTTAGTTTAGTGTCGGAGAGGCTGAGTCATAAAGATCAACTAACACACGTCTCCTTGCAAATGTACAATCCACACCTTAGACGTCAGGAGGGTTGTGCGTCTGTGACCTGTTAATTAAACAGGAAAAGCTAACAATACAAGGCTCGAACAATACTTGGCTAAACAACGATATCTGTACATCTAAGAGAGAGAAAGTGAGAGTGAGAGAGAGAGAGAGAGTGAGAGAGAGAGAGAGAGAGAGAGAGAGAGAGAGAGAGAGAGAGAGAGAGAGGGAGAGAAAGAAAGAGAGAGAGAGAGAGAGAGAGAAAGAGAGAGAGAGGGAGTAGATTGTTTAATCAGGACTAACCCGAAATAGAACAGTCAACAAATGAGTCAGCACAGGCCCACAAATCAAACAGTGGGTTAAACAGCTGTATACAAATAGCAGTATGTCTGTAACAAGAGGGCTATAGACATCTTTCAACTGAACAGCACTCTCTCCAAGCCCTATACAGTACAGAGGTAAATATTGAACTTAGAGCAACGAAGAGGTCCTGTATTGAGGTGATATAGAGGCAGTCTCAGGGGTGTTGGTGTTACACAGAATGCTGTTAGCAGGAAAAGGTGTTTTGTTGTTCCATCAAGCAGAGAAGACAGGTGAGTTTCATCATCCTTCATCCAAAATGAACGAACGATGGAAAGCAGGAAAGACGTTCCAAAAAACACACACACGCGCGCGCAGGCACACAGACACGCGCAGGCACACAAAAACACACACGAACACACACACACACACACACACACACACACACACACACACGCACGCAAGAACACTAATCAAACAGTGTTTTATCTAAATCCTGCAGATGAGATTTAAAAACCATATTTGTCTATAATTGGTCTCTGGGGACAGACGTTAGCTGGCCATCGTGGATGCTCAGATTAGCCTACGATGCAAATCTAAAACCTGTCATTGACAAGTATGTTCTCATAAGCACATCCTGAAAAAAAAAAAAACTTGCTTGAATAATTTGCATATATTTGGGGATGTGAGTTTGATTGACCTGATGAAAAGCCTTACAGGGTCAGAGTATATATATATGTGTGAGTGTGAGTGTACCTGCCATTGACAAAACATCAAAACTTCAGTGAATGCAAATCAGCGGTGAACTTGAGTATTGTAAATGGCTAATGTGCATTAGCCATTTACAATACTCAAGTTCACCGCTGATTTGCATTCACTGAAGTTATGACTGTATGACTGTTGTACTGTATGACTGTTGTAATGTATGACTGTTGTACTGTATGACTGTTGTACTGTATGACTGTTGTAATGTATGACTACTGTACTGTATGACTGTTGTACTGTATGACTGTTGTAATGTATGACTGTTGTACTGTATGACTGTTGTACTGTATGACTGTTGTACTGTATGACTGTTGTAATGTATGACTACTGTACTGTATGACTGTTGTACTGTATGACTACTGTACTGTATGACTGCTGTACTGTATGACTACTGTACTGTATGACTGTTGTACTGTATGACTGTTGTACTGTATGACTACTGTACTGTATGACTGTTGTACTGTATGACTGTTGTGCTGTATGACTACTGTACTGTATGACTGTCGTACTGTATGACTGTTGTGCTGTATGACTACTGTACTGTATGACTGTCGTACTGTATGACTATTGTACTGTATGACTGTTGTACTGTATGACTGTTGTACTGTATGACTGTTGTACTGTATGACTACTGTACTGTATGACTGTTGTACTGTATGACTGTTGTACTGTATGACTGTTGTACTGTATGACTACTGTACTGTATGACTGTTGTACTGTATGACTGTTGTACTGTATGACTACTGTCTTGCGAGCGGCGAATAGAGGTCTTCACAGATCCACATGTTCCTTGAATACCCGAGACTCGATCTGAAACCCGAGACTCGATCTGAAACCCGAGACTCGATCTGAAACCCGAGACTCGATCTGAACTGAAACCCGAGCGGGTTCCGAATCCAGAATTCAAAATAATGTCATGGGTCTGGGTCAGATCTGATATGATTGTCAT
>NC_143025.1:6017500-6047500 GCF_057628025.1 Oncorhynchus mykiss | reverse complement strand
ACTGGGCCGTCTTCACCACCCTCTGGAGGGCCACGGTCCCAGTGATGTACTGGGCCGTCTTCAACACCCACTGGAGGGCCACGGTCCCAGTGATGTACTGGTCCGTCTTCACCACCCACTGGAGGGCCACGGTCCCAGTGATGTACTGGGCCGTCTTCACCACCCACTGGAGGACCACGGTCCCAGTGATGTACTGGGCCGTCTTCACCACCCACTGGAGGGCCACGGTCCCAGTGATGTACTGGTCCGTCTTCACCACCCTCTGGAGGGCCACGGTCCCAGTGATGTACTGGGCCGTCTTCACCACCCTCTGGAGGGCCACGGTCCCAGTGATGTACTGGTCCGTCTTCACCACCTGCTAGAAGGCCACGGTCCCAGTGATGTACTGGTCCGTCTTCACCACCCACTGGAGGGCCACGGTCCCAGTGATGTACTGGTCCGTCTTCACCACCTGCTAGAAGGCCACGGTCCCAGTGATGTACTGGTCCGTCTTCACCACCCACTGGAGGGCCACGGTCCCAGGGATGTACTGGTCCGTATTCACCACCTGCTAGAGGGCCACGGTCCCAGTGATGTACTGGGCCGTCTTCACCACCCACTGGAGGGCCACGGTCCCAGTGATGTACTGGGCCGTCTTCACCACCTGCTAGAGGGCCACGGTCCCAGTGATGTACTGGGCCATCTTCACCACCCACTGGAGGGCCACGGTCCCAGTGATCTACTGGGCCGTCTTCACCACCTGCTAGAGGGCCACGGTCCCTGTGATGTACTGGTCCGTCTTCACCACCTGCTAGAGGGCCACGGTCCCAGTGATGTACTGGGCCATCTTCACCACCTGCTAGAGGGCCACGGTCCCAGTGATGTACTGGGCCGTCTTCACCACCTGCTAGAGGACCACGGTCCCTGTGATGTACTGGGCCGTCTTCACCACCTGCTAGAGGGCCACGGTCCCTGTGATGTACTGGGCCGTCTTCACCACCTGCTAGAGGGCCACGGTCCCAGTGATGTACTGGGCCGTCTTCACCACCTGCTAGAGGGCCACGGTCCCTGTGATGTACTGGGCCGTCTTCACCACCTGCTAGAGGACCACGGTCCCTGTGATGTACTGGGCCATCTTCACCACCTGCTAGAGGGCCACGGTCCCAGTGATGTACTGGTCCGTCTTCACCACCCTCTGGAGGGCCTTGCGGTCATGGACGGAGCAATTCCCGTACCAAGCCGTGAGGTAAACCGGTCAGGACGCTCTCGATGGTGCAGCGGTACTATTTGGAGAGTACCAGGAAGTAGAGATGCTGTTTCCGCCCTCTTGACAAGAGTGGTGGTGTTGTTGGTCCAAGTCATTGGTTATGTGGACGCCGAGGAACTTAAAAGTACAGTCCCGTTGATGTGGATCAGGACGTGATTCTCCTCTGCTTCCTGAAGTCAACATATAAACTATAGTATATACTACAGTTGAATTTCTTACAACAGTATTTATACTATAGTTAACTGTAAATACTACAGTATACTACAGTATTTATTCAATAGTTAACTGTAAATACTACAGTATACTACAGTATTTATTCTATAGTTAACTGTAAATACTACAGTATACTACAATATGTATACTATAGTTAACTGTAAATACTACAGTATACCACAGTATTTATTCTATAGTTAACTGTAAATACTACAGTATACAACAGTATTTATTCTATAGTTAACTGTAAATACTACAGTATACTACAGTATTTATACTATAGTTAACTGTAAATACTACAGTATACTACAGTAAATAGCACAGTATACTACAGTAAATACTACAGTAAATACTACAATATACGACATTAAATACCACAGTACACTAGAGTAAATACTACAGTATACTACAGTAAATACTACAGTACATACTACAGTATATGACAGTAAATACTACAGTATACGACAGTAAATACCACAGTATACTACAGTAAATACTACAGTACATACTACAGTAAATACTACAGTATACGGCAGTGAATACCACAGTATACTACAGTAAATACTACAGTATACTACAGTAAATACTACAGTATATGACAGTAAATACTACAGTATACGACAGTAAATACTAAAGTATACTACAGTAAATACTACAGTATACGACAGTAAATACTACAGTATACTACAGTAAATACTACAGTATATGGCAGTAAATACTACAGTATACTACAGTAAATACTACAGTATACGACAGTAAATACTACAGTATACTACAGTAAATACTACAGTATACTACAGTAAATACTACAGTATACGACAGTAAATACCACAGTATACTACAGTAAATACTACAGTATACGACAGTAAATACTACAGTATACTAGAGTACATTCTACAGTATACGACAGTAAATACTACAGTATACTAGAGTACATTCTACAGTATACTACAGTAAATACTACAGTATACTAGAGTAAATTCTACAGTATACTACAGTAAATACTACAGTATACTACAGTAAATACTACAGTATACGACAGTAAATACTACAGTATACTAAAGTAAATACTACAGTGTGTACACCGAGTGTACAAAACATTATGAACACCTTCCTAATGATGAGTTGCAACACCTATCAGACTGGACCACTTCGTTGACCACAAGTACATGGAATAGAAATCCCAATGACTCATTTTAGTAGCAACACTTATGTTCTAACACAGTGACGGAACTAATGCCCATTTAAATCAAATAGACAGCTGGTCTTAAAATGAGATAATTGCCTTCATCTTCATCTTTTGTTCCCTCTCGTAAAAACATAATTATAATCGTGATCGTCATCTTAACAGCAATAAAATTTGATTTTGTTGTTGTTACAACAATCAACACTTTTGATGCTGTCTATCCATACTTGAGTATTCAGCCCAAAGAGTGTTTCCAGTGAGGGACATTGCATACTCTGATCAAGCTTAGTATTGCCAGTAGAACCAGGAGCAGGATAAGGCCAGACAGGTCTTCCTGAATGGCAAAGAGCCACTGCTGCCTGTTCTGTTCTGATCTGATCTGCTGCCTGTTCTGATCTGCTGCCTATTCTGTTCTGATCTGATCTGCTGCCTGTTCTGTTCTGATCTGATCTGCTGCCTGTTCTGATCTGCTGCCTGTTCTGATCTGCTGCCTGTTCTGATCTGATCTGATCTGCTGCCTGTTCTGATCTGCTGCCTGTTCTGATCTGATCTGTTCTGCTCCCTGTTCTGTTCTGTTCTGTTCTGCCAGATGTTAACACCCAGGACACAAGGTACACCAACAGACTTCCACTGGCCTCAAAACACCACCTTCAGACCACCATCAGACCTTCAGAGCACCTTCAGACCACCATCAGACCACCTTCAGACCTTCAGACCACCTTCAGACCACCATCAGACCTTCAGACCACCATCAGACCTTCAGACCACCATCAGACCTTCAGACCACCATCAGACCTTCAGACCACCTTCAGACCACCATCAGACCACCATCAGACCACCATCAGACCTTCAGACCACCATCAGACCTTCAGACCACCATCAGACCACCATCAGACCTTCAGACCACCATCAGACCTTCAGACCACCATCAGACCTTCAGACCACCATCAGACCTTCAGACCACCATCAGACTTTCAGACCACCATCAGACCTTCAGACCACCATCAGACCACCATCAGACCTTCAGACCACCTTCAGACCACCATCAGACCACCATCAGACCACCATCAGACCTTCAGACCACCATCAGACCTTCAGACCACCATCAGACCACCATCAGACCTTCAGACCACCATCAGACCTTCAGACCACCATCAGACCTTCAGACCACCATCAGACCTTCAGACCACCATCAGACCACCATCAGACCTTCAGACCACCATCAGACCTTCAGACCACCATCAGACCTTCAGACCACCTTCAGACCACCATCAGACCACCATCAGACCTTCAGACCTTCAGACCACCATCAGACCTTCAGACCACCATCAGACCTTCAGACCAACTTTAAATCACCTTCAGACCTTCAGACCTCCTTCAGACTTTCGGACCACACAAATCTTGCAGGGCTCAGATGGAACAGAGCCAAGCGAGAGCAGAGGAAGCAAGGAGCTTCGAGGTTCATGAAAATCATGAATGGGTCCTGGTCAATAAAATAAAGTGCCCTATATAGGGAATAGGATGCTATGGCCTCTGGTCTAAAGTAATTCACTGATTAAGGAATAGGATGCTATGGCCTCTGGTCTAAAGTAGTTCACTATATAGGGAATAGGATGCTATGGCCTCTGGTCTAAAGTAGTTCACTGATTAAGGAATAGGATGCTATGGCCTCTGGTCTAAAGTAGTTCACTATATAGGGAATAGGATGCTATGGCCTCTGGTCTAAAGTAATTCACTGATTAGGGAATAGGATGCTATTGCCTCTGGTCTAAAGTAGTTCACTGATTAGGGAATAGGATGCTATGGCCTCTGGTCTAAAGTAGTTCACTGATTAGGGAATAGGATGCTATGGCCTCTGGTCTAAAGTAATTCACTGATTAGGGAATATGATGCTATGGTCTCTGGCCTAAAGTAGTTCACTATATAGGGAATAGGATGCTATGGCCTCTGGTCTAAAGTAGTTCACTATATAGGGAATAGGGTGCTATGGGCCCTGGTCAACTAAGTGCCCTATATAGGGAATAGGATTCTATGGCCTCTGGTCTAAAGTAGTTCACTGATTAGGGAATAGGGTGCTATGGGCCCTGGTCAACTAAGTGCACTACATAGGGAATAGGGTCCATTAGGGCATGACTATCCAAATTATTCAAATGAACCCGTTGCCAAAACCCCCAAATTAACAGCAACACTTCCTGAAAACAAAATGTCTTGTTTTTTTATGAAGTTAACCTATGAATCACAAAGAGAACTGGCACGGACCCACATGCTTGGTTGGTTGGATGAGACAGACACGTGTCCTGCTTCAGGCTAACACTGGCATATTTAAACAGCTGACAGCTTTCAATTACTTAGATTTTACAATATGAACTTATCATTTACAGGTCCCTGGTTCAATTGTTTGCTCAGTCCAAGATTTTATGCTAAATATGAGGACACAAAGAGCTGGACGATTTTATGTTAAGTATGGAAACACAAAAAGGTGGAAGCTTTTATGTTAAGTACGGGGACACAAAGAGCTGGACGCTTTTATGTTAAGTACGGGGACACAAAGAGCTGGAAGCTTTTATGTTAAGTACGGGGACACAAAGAGCTGGACGCTTTTATGTTAAGTATGGAAACACAAAAAGGTGGAAGCTTTTATGTTCAGTACGGGGACACAAAGAGCTGGACGCTTTTATGTTAAGTATGGAAACACAAAAAGGTGGAAGCTTTTATGTTAAGTACGGGGACACAAAGAGCTGGACGCTTTTATGTTAAGTACGGGGACACAAAGAGCTGGAAGCTTTTATGTTAAGTACGGGGACACAAAGAGCTGGACGCTTTTATGTTAAGTACGGGGACACAAAGAGCTGGAAGCTTTTATGTTAAGTACGGGGACACAAAGAGCTGGAAGCTTTTATGTTAAGTACGGGGACACAAAGAGCTGGAAGCTTTTATGTTAAGTACGGGGACACAAAGAGCTGGAAGCTTTTATGTTAAGTACGGGGACACAAAGAGCTGGAAGCTTTTATGTTAAGTACGGGGACACAAAGAGCTGGACGCTTTTATGTTAAGTACGGGGACACAAAGAGCTGGAAGCTTTTATGTTAAGTACGGGGACACAAAGAGCTGGACGCTTTTATGTTAAGTACGGGGACACAAAGAGCTGGAAGCTTTTATGTTAAGTACGGGGACACAAAGAGCTGGACGCTTTTATGTTAAGTACGGGGACACAAAGAGCTGGAATCTTTTATGTTAAGTACGGGGACACAAAGAGCTGGAAGCTTTTATGTTAAGTACGGGGACACAAAGAGCTGGAAGCTTTTATGTTAAGTACGGGGACACAAAGAGCTGGAAGCTTTTATGTTAAGTACGGGGACACAAAGAGCTGGAAGCTTTTATGTTAAGTACGGGGACACAAAGAGCTGGAAGCTTTTATGTTAAGTACGGGGACACAAAGAGCTGGAAGCTTTTATGTTAAGTACGGGGACACAAAGAGCTGGAAGCTTTTATGTTAAGTACGGGGACACAAAGAGCTGGAAGCTTTTATGTTAAGTATGGAAACACAAAAAGGTGGAAGCTTTTATGTTAAGTATGGAAACACAAATAGCTTCAAGCTCTTTACTATCCAAATGAATCAGTTGCCAAAACACAAACATGAACAGCAACACTCCTTGAAAACAAAATGTCTTGTTTTTTTATGAAGTTAACCTATGAATCACAAAGAGAACTGGCACGGACCCACATGCTTGGTTGGTTGGATGAGACAGACACGTGTCCTGCTTCAGGCTAACACTGGTATATTTAAACAGCTGACAGCTTTCAATTACTTAGATTTTAGAAATATGAACTTATCATTTTAACTACTTCCTGTACATGTTACTGATTCACCTGGTGGCTTTTATGGTTATTTTGGAACCTTTTCACACACATTGAAATATATAAATGTTTATTTTTATGTCATTTTAAACCATTTACAGGTCAATGGTTCAACTTATGGCATGGTCTGATATAAAATGCAAAAAATCCCTGGCAGAGATTGCTTCGCGTTTTATCAACGGTTTCTGGGGAACTTTTATCCATGACCAATATACTATATTATTAATGAATATTATATTTTTTTATTATTATTATTAATAATAATATAATAATATATATCTATATGCTTCCACTATATCTTTGACTCTACAATGGAACAAATTAACAAAGAGAGGATGTCTATGCACGTTTATGCAAATGAAGTCAGTATAAAAGCTACTGCTTTAATAATGTGTTGGGAGAACAGAGGAGATCAAGAGATAGAGAAAACCAGGGAGGAGGAAATACTGCTGTCGACAGTAGGTCTACTCTGTCAGGTGATGTAATGAGAGACAGTAGGTCTACTCTGTCAGGTGATGTAATGAGAGACAGTAGGTCTACTCTGTCAGGTGATGTAATGAGAGACAGTAGGTCTACTCTGTCAGGTGATGTAATGAGAGACAGTAGGTCTACTCTGTCAGGTGATGTAATGAGAGACAGTAGGTCTACTCTGTCAGGTGATGTAATGAGAGACAGTAGGTCTACTCTGTCAGGTGATGTAATGAGAGACAGTAGGTCTACTCTGTCAGGTGATGTAATGAGAGACAGTAGGTCTACTCTGTCAGGTGATGTAATGAGAGACAGTAGGTCTACTCTGTCAGGTGATGTAATGAGAGACAGTAGGTCTACTCTGTCAGGTGATGTAATGAGAGACAGTAGGTTTAGGTTTGATAAAGCACTAAATAAACTTCAGTTAGTGTTAAACACGGCTGCTAGAATCTTGACTAGAACCAACACATGTGTCCATAATGCTCCAGTGCTAGCCTCTCTACACTGGCTTCCTGTCAAGGCAAGGGCTGATTTCAACGTTTTACTGCTAACCTACAAAGCATTACACGGGCTTGCTCCTACCTATCTCTCTGATTTGGTCCTGCCGTACATACCTACACATACGCTATGGTCACAAGACGCAGGCCTCCTAATTGTCCCTAGAATGTCTAAGTAAACAGCTGGAGGCAGGGCTTTCTCCTATAGATCTCAATTTTTATAGAATGGTCTGCCTACCCATGTGAAAGACGCAGACTTGGTCTCAACCTTTAAGTCTTTATTGAAGACATCTTTTCAGTAGGTTCTATGATTGAGTGTAGTCTGGCCCAGGAGAGTGAAGATGAACGGCAAGGCACTGGAGCAACGAACCGCCCTTGTTGTTTCTGTCTGGCCGGTTCCCCTCTCTCCACTGGGATTCTCTGCCTCTAACCCTATTACAGAGGCTGAGTCACTGGCTTACTGGTGCTCTTTCATGCCGTCCCTGGGAGGGGTGCGTCACTTGAGTGGGTTGAGTCACTGACGTGGTCTTCCTGTCAGGGTTGGCGCCCCCCCTTGGTTGTGCCGTGGCGGAGATCTTTGTGGGCTATACTCGGCCTTGTCTCAGGATGGTAAGTTGGTGGTTGAAGATATCCCTCTAGTGGTGTGTAGGCTGTGCTTTGGGAAAGTGGGTGGGGTTATACCCTGCCTGGTTGGTCATGTCCGGGGGTGTCGTCGGATGGGGCCACAGTGTCTCCCGACCCCTCCTGTCTCAGCCTCCAGTATTTATGCTGCAGTAGTTTATGTGTCGAGGGGCTAGGGTCAGTCTGTTATATTTGGAGTATTTCTCCTGTCTTGTCCTGTGTGAATTTAAGTATGCTACCACTAGTTCTCTCTCTCTTTTCCTTCTTTCTTTCTTTCTTTCTTTCTTTCTTTCTTTCTTTCTTTCTTTCTTTCTTTCTTTCTTTCTTTCTTTCTTTCTTTCTTTCTTTCTTTCTTTCTTTCTTTCTTTCTTTCTTTCTCTCTCTCTCTTGGAGGACCTGATCCCTAGGACCATGCCTCAGGGCTACCTGGCCTGATGACTCCTTGCTGTCCCCAGTCCACCTGGCCGTGCTGCTGCTCCAGTTTCAACTGTTCTGCTTGCGGCTATAGAACCCTGACCTGCTCACCGGACGTGCTACCTGTCCCAGACCTGCTGTTTTCAACTCTCTAGAGACAACAGGAGCGGTAGAGATCCTCTTAATGATCGGCTATGAAAAGCCAACTGACATTTACTCCTGAGGTGTTGACCTGTTGTACCCTCGACAACTACTGTGATTATTATTATATGACCCTGCTGGTCATCTATGAACGTTTGAACATCTTGGACATGTTCTGTTATAATCTCCACCCGGCACAGCCAGAAGAGGACTGGCCACCCCTCATTGCCTGGTTCCTCTCTAGGTTTCTTCCTAGGTTCTGGCCTTTCTAGGGAGTTTTTCCTAGCCACCGTGCTTCTACACCTGCATTGCTTGCTGTTTGGGGTTTTAGACTGGGCTTCTGTACAGCACTTTGTGATATCAAATCAAATTTGTCACGTGCGCCGAATACACCTTACAGTGAAATGCTTACTTACAGGCTCTGACCAATAGTGCGGGGGGGGGGGGAGTATGTGTGTTTGTGTGTGTGTGTGTGTGTGTGTTTGTGTGTGTGTGTGTGTGTGTGTGTGTGTGTGGGCGTGTGTGTGTGTGTGTAAAGAAATAAATCTAAAGCAAAAAGACATTTGAAAATAACAGTAGCGAGGCTTAATGAGGTAGTATGTATACAGACACCGGTTAGTCAGGCTTAATGAGGTAGTATGTATACAGACACCGGTTAGTCAGGCTTAATGAGGTAGTATGTATACAGACACCAGTTAGTCAGGCTTAATGAGGTAGTATGTATACAGACACCAGTTAGTCAGGCTTAATGAGGTAGTATGTATACAGACACCGGTTAGTCAGGCTTAATGAGGTAGTATGTATACAGACACCGGTTAGTCAGGCTTAATGAGGTAGTATGTATACAGACACCGGTTAGTCAGGCTTAATGAGGTAGTATGTATACAGACACCTGTTAGTCAGGCTTAATGAGGTAGTATGTATACAGACACCGGTTAGTCAGGCTTAATGAGGTAGTATGTATACAGACACCGGCTAGTCAGGCTTAATGAGGTAGTATGTATACAGACACCGGTTAGTCAGGCTTAATGAGGTAGTATGTATACAGACACCGGTTAGTCAGGCTTAATGAGGTAGTATGTATACAGACACCGGTTAGTCAGGCTTAATGAGGTAGTATGTATACAGACACCGGTTAGTCAGGCTTAATGAGGTAGTATGTATACAGACACCGGTTAGTCAGGCTTAATGAGGTAGTATGTATACAGACACCGGTTAGTCAGGCTTAATGAGGTAGTATGTATACAGACACCGGTTAGTCAGGCTTAATGAGGTAGTATGTATACAGACACCGGTTAGTCAGGCTTAATGAGGTAGTATGTATACAGACACCGGTTAGTCAGGCTTAATGAGGTAGTATGTATACAGGCACCAGTTAGTCAGGTTAATGAGGTAGTATGTATACAGACACCAGTTAGTCAGGCTTAATGAGGTAGTATGTATACAGACACCGGTTAGTCAGGCTTAATGAGGTAGTATGTATACAGACACCTGTTAGTCAGGCTTAATGAGGTAGTATGTACATGTAGGTATGGTTAAAGTGACTATGCATATATGATGAACAGAGAGTAGCAGCAGCGTAAAAAGAGGGGTTGGCAGGTGGGGAACAGTCTATGACTGGGGTGGCTGGGGTCTTTGACAATTTTCAGGGCCTTCCTCTGACACCGCCAGGTGTAGAGGTCCTGGATGGCAGGCAGCCATCCAGTCATAGACTGCTCTCTCTACTACTGCATGGCAAGCGGTACCGGAGTGCCAAGTCTAGGACAAAAAGGTTTCTCAACAGTTTTTACCCCCAAGCCATAAGACTCCTGAACATGTAACCAATGGTTACCCCAACTATTTGCATTGTGTGCCCCCCCAACCCCTCTCGTTACGCTGCTGCTACTCTCTGTTTATCTTATATGCATAGTCACTTTAACTATACATTCATGTATATACTACCTCAATTGGGCCGACCAACCAGTGCTCCCACACATTGGCTAACCGGGCTGTCTGCATTGTGTCCCACCACCCACCAACCCCTCTTTTTCTACAGGCAGAGAGCCTGTAGAACCTTTTGAGGATCTCAGGACCCATGCCAAATGTTTTTAGTTTCCTGAGGGGGGGCTTTATCGTGCCCTCTTCACGACTGTCTTGGTGTGTTTGGACCATTCTAGTTTGTTGTTGATGTGGACACCAAGGAACTTGAAGCTCTCAACCTGCTCCACTACAGCCCCGTCGATGAGAATGGGGACGTGCTCGGTCCTCCTTTTCCTGTAATCCACAATCATCTCCTTGGTTTTGGTTACATAAGCTGATGTAAGAAGTGCTTTATAAATACATTTGATTGATTGATTTACTCTGTCAGGTGATGTAATGAGAGACAGTAGATCTACTCTGTCAGGTGATGTAATGAGAGACAGTAGATCTACTCTGTCAGGTGATGTAATGAGAGACAGTAGATCTACTCTGTCAGGTGATGTAATGAGAGACAGTAGATCTACTCTGTCAGGTGATGTAATGAGAGACAGTAGATCTACTCTGTCAGGTGATGTAATGAGAGACAGTAGGTCTACTCTGTCAGGTGATGTAATGAGAGACAGTAGATCTACTCTGTCAGGTGATGTAATGAGAGACAGTAGATCTACTCTGTCAGGTGATGTAATGAGAGACAGTAGATCTACTCTGTCAGGTGATGTAATGAGAGACAGTAGATCTACTCTGTCAGGTGATGTAATGAGAGACAGTAGATCTACTCTGTCAGGTGATGTAATGAGAGACAGTAGGTCTACTCTGTCAGGTGATGTAATGAGAGACAGTAGATCTACTCTGTCAGGTGATGTAATGAGAGACAGTAGGTCTACTCTGTCAGGTGATGTAATGAGAGACAGTAGGTCTACTCTGTCAGGTGATGTAATGAGAGACAGTAGATCTACTCTGTCAGGTGATGTAATGAGAGACAGTAGGTCTACTCTGTCAGGTGATGTAATGAGAGACAGTAGATCTACTCTGTCAGGTGATGTAATGAGAGACAGTAGATCTACTCTGTCAGGTGATGTAATGAGAGACAGTAGGTCTACTCTGTCAGGTGATGTAATGAGAGACAGTAGATCTACTCTGTCAGGTGATGTAATGAGAGACAGTAGGTCTACTCTGTCAGGTGATGTAATGAGAGACAGTAGGTCTACTCTGTCAGGTGATGTAATGAGAGACAGTAGGTCTACTCTGTCAGGTGATGTAATGAGAGACAGTAGATCTACTCTGTCAGGTGATGTAATGAGAGACAGTAGGTCTACTCTGTCAGGTGATGTAATGAGAGACAGTAGGTCTACTCTGTCAGGTGATGTAATGAGAGACAGTAGGTCTACTCTGTCAGGTGATGTAATGAGAGACAGTAGATCTACTCTGTCAGGTGATGTAATGAGAGACAGTAGATCTACTCTGTCAGGTGATGTAATGAGAGACAGTAGATCTACTCTGTCAGGTGATGTAATGAGAGACAGTAGATCTACTCTGTCAGGTGATGTAATGAGAGACAGTAGGTCTACTCTGTCAGGTGATGTAATGAGAGACAGTAGGTCTACTCTGTCAGGTGATGTAATGAGAGACAGTAGGTCTACTCTGTCAGGTGATGTAATGAGAGACAGTAGATCTACTCTGTCAGGTGATGTAATGAGAGACAGTAGATCTACTCTGTCAGGTGATGTAATGAGAGACAGTAGGTCTACTCTGTCAGGTGATGTAATGAGAGACAGTAGGTCTACTCTGTCAGGTGATGTAATGAGAGACAGTAGGTCTACTCTGTCAGGTGATGTAATGAGAGACAGTAGATCTACTCTGTCAGGTGATGTAATGAGAGACAGTAGATCTACTCTGTCAGGTGATGTAATGAGAGACAGTAGATCTACTCTGTCAGGTGATGTAATGAGAGACAGTAGATCTACTCTGTCAGGTGATGTAATGAGAGACAGTAGGTCAGGTGATGTAATGAGAGACAGTAGGTCAGGTGATGTAATGAGAGACAGTAGATCTACTCTGTCAGGTGATGTAATGAGAGACAGTAGATCTACTCTGTCAGGTGATGTAATGAGAGACAGTAGGTCTACTCTGTCAGGTGATGTAATGAGAGACAGTAGGTCAGGTGATGTAATGAGAGACAGTAGGTAAACAACGCTGCCGTCGACCTTGGCATGTATTGGTGTTCCCCAGTAGAATGAAGATGTACAGTATTGTACTACACATTATAGAGAAAATGCATCAAATCATAACAATATGCTGAATGAGAGTAGTCTTCATTATTTGACTTCAATATTTGCATCATCAATATGTTGATGTTTTTATGTACACTATGAAACTGTTAGTGACTGGGCTTTATCATATGTTCTGTGATATCCCTCTCCTGCATTCAATTAACCACCTCTGTATATAACATAAGATTAAGGTCATTTCCAGCACCTGACATCTGACATTTCTCCCCCAGCGAGAGGTCAGGAGACGTCTGAAGACCATACTGAGATTAATGAACATCTTAATGCCACTCAGGACACGTATCACTGCCTTACGCAAAGATCTGTAACAAGATGTTACCTTTAGCATAACATCTAGAGTCAACCAGATTTAGAACAAACCAGGAACAAGGAAGTAAGTAGCCCAGTAATAACGAACACGGAAGAGAAGTCTGGGAGAGAAAGTTACTCTCGGTGTAGATGATGTCATAGTAGATCAACAAAGGGTCAGAATGTATGATGTCATAGTAGATCAACAAAGGGTCAGAATGTATGATGTCATAGTAGATCAACAAAGGGTCAGAATGTATGATGTCATAGTAGATCAACAAAGGGTCAGAATGTATGATGTCATAGTAGATCAACAAAAGGGTCAGAATGTATGATGTCATAGTAGATCAACAAAGGGTCAGAATGTATGATGTCATAGTAGATCAACAAAGGGTCAGAATGTATGATGTCATAGTAGATCAACAAAGGGTCAGAATGTATGATGTCATAGTAGATCAACAAAGGGTCAGAATGTATGATGTCATAGTAGATCAACAAAGGGTCAGAATGTATGATGTCATAGTAGATCAACAAAAGGGTCAGAATGTATGATGTCATAGTAGATCAACAAAGGGTCAGAATGTATGATGTCATAGTAGATCAACAAATGGTCAGAATGTATGATGTCATAGTAGATCAACAAAGGGTCAGAATGTATGATGTCATAGTAGATCAACAAAGGGTGAGAATGTATGATGTCATAGTAGATCAACAAAGGGTCAGAATGTATGATGTCATAGTAGATCAACAAAGGGTCAGAATGTATGATGTCATAGTAGATCAACAAAGGGTCAGATTGTATGATGTCATAGTAGATCAACAAAGGGTCAGAATGTATGATGTCATAGTAGATCAACAAAAGGGTCAGAATGTATGATGTCATAGTAGATCAACAAAAGGGTCAGAATGTATGATGTCATAGTAGATCAACAAAGAGTCAGAATGTATGATGTCATAGTAGATCAACAAAGGGTCAGAATGTATGATGTCATAGTAGATCAACAAAGGGTCAGAATGTATGATGTCATAGTAGATCAACAAAAGGGTCAGAATGTATGATGTAGATCAACAAAGGGTCAGAATGTATGATGTCATAGTAGATCAACAAAGGGTCAGAATGTATGATGTCAGATACAGTACATGTGTTATTTGCTAGTTCCTTTGTTCCTGGTTTATGTCCGTCCCCTGGCAGAGTGGGCTGGGCACAATGATAATATGGTAGCCTAATATCATGGGCAACGGTTATGATGATACTGTTTAATATAGGGATTTTATACACAGTATCATCATAACCTTTGCCCATGATATTAGGCTACCGTACTGCCATCGTGCCCAGTCCACACTGCCAGAGGATGGGGATGAACCAGGAACAAAGGAACTAGCAAATAACACATGTGTGATAAGGTGCGTCTAGGTGGTAGGTGTAGGAGTCAGGCGCAGGAGAGCAGGGATGTCTGAGAAGCGTGTTTTAATAGGAAAGTCCAACCAACACAGGAATGGCACGATCGAAAAGGTACAACGCCCTCGCCAACAGAGAACCCGTGCAAGCGCACGGAGGAACAAACACAAGGCAACAGGTTACAATTACACCCACAGAAATGAACGCAAATGAAACCAGGTGTGAAAACGAACCAAAGGAAAAAAAAGAACAGAAAAGGAAGAAGGGATCGGTGATGGCTAGTAGACCGGCGACGCCGACCGCCGAGAGCCGCCCGCACAGGGAGAGGAGCCACCTACGGTTAGAAGTCGTGACAACATGTACTGTATCTGACATCATAGTAGATGATGACATCATAGTAGATGATGACATCATAGTAGATGGTCCACAGAAGGCTATGATGATAAAGAAACTGTATGCCCATTCCATTCACACAGTGATTAGGCCAAGTCACTCTGTCCCAGAAACTGGTCCCCCGTACTGTCACTGCACCCAACTCATGCTGCTATGATACTGTATATGGCCTTCAGACTGTCGTTACAATGTCCCTGGCTCTGTGACCGTAAGCCGCCCTCTGTCCTGTCAGTGTGCCCAGCCACCCTGCCAGAGGAAAAAGGCTATGACACTGTATATGGCCTTCAGACTGTCGTTACAATGTCCCTGGCTCTGTGACCGTAGGCCGCCCTCTGTCCTGTCAGTGTGCCCAGCCACCCTGCCAGAGGAAAAAGGCTATGACACTGTATATGGCCTTCAGACTGTCGTTACAATGTCCCTGGCTCTGTGACCGTAGGCCGCCCTCTGTCCTGTCAGTGTGCCCAGCCACCCTGCCAGAGGAAAAAGGCTATGACACTGTATATGGCCTTCAGACTGTCGTTACAGTGTCCCTGGCTCTGTGACCGTAGGCCGCCCTCTGTCCTGTCAGTGTGCCCAGCCACCCTGCCAGAGGAAAAAGGCTGTGACACTGTATATGGCCTTCAGACTGTCGTTACAGTGTCCCTGGCTCTGTGACCGTAGGCCGCCCTTTGTCCTGTCAGTGTGCCCAGCCACCCTGCCAGAGGAAAAAGGCTATGACACTGTATATGGCCTTCAGACTGTCGTTACAGTGTCCCTGGCTCTGTGACCGTAGGCCGCCCTCTGTCCTGTCAGTGTGCCCAGCCACCCTGCCAGAGGAAAAAGGCTGTGACACTGTATATGGCCTTCAGACAATCGTTACAGTGTCCCTGGCTCTGTGACCGTAGGCCGCCCTTTGTCCTGTCAGTGTGCCCAGCCACCCTGCCAGAGGAAAAAGGCTATGACACTGTATATGGCCTTCAGACTGTCGTTACAATGTCCCTGGCTCTGTGACCGTAGGCCGCCCTCTGTCCTGTCAGTGTGCCCAGCCACCCTGCCAGAGGAAAAAGGCTATGATACTGTATATGCCCTTCAAGCAGTCATAAGGCCACTACAAAGTCTGACTCTGCTCCCTGTACTATCTCTGACTCTAGTCCCTGTACTATCTCTGACTCTAGTCCCTGTACAATCTCTGACTCTAGTCCCTGTACTATCTCTGACTGAAGTCTCTGTACTATCTCTGATTCTAGTCCCTGTACTATCTCTGACTCTAGTCCCTGTACAATCTCTGACTCGAGTCCCTGTACAATCTCTGACCCTAGTCCCTGTACTATCTCTGACTCTAGTCCCTGTACTATCTCTGACCCTAGTCCCTGTACTATCTCTGACTCTGACTCTGCTCCCTGTACTATCTCTGACTCTAGTCCCTGTACTATCTCTGACTCTAGTCCCAGTACTATCTCTGATTCTAGTCCCTGTACTATCTCTGACTCTGACTCTAGTCACTGTACTATCTCTGACTCTAGTCCCTGTACAATCTCTGACTCTAGTCCCTGTACAATCTCTGACTCTAGTCCCTGTACTATCTCTGACTCTGACTCTAGTCACTGTACTATCTCTGACTCTAGTCCCTGTACTATCTCTGACTCTAGTCCCTGTACTATCTCTGACTCTGACTCTAGTCACTGTACTATCCATGACTCTAGTCCCTGTACTATCTCTGATTCTAGTCCCTGTACTATCTCTGATTCTAGTCCCTGTACTATCGCTGACTCTAGTCCCTGTACTATCTCTGACTCTAGTCCCTGTACTATCTCTGACTCTAGTCCCAGTACTATCTCTGATTCTAGTCCCTGTACTATCTCTGACTCTGACTCTAGTCAATGTACTATCTCTGACTCTAGTCCCTGTACAATCTCTGACTCTAGTCCCTGTACTATCTCTGACTCTGACTCTAGTCACTGTACTATCTCTGACTCTAGTCCCTGTACTATCTCTGACTCTAGTCCCTGTACTATCTCTGACTCTGACTCTAGTCACTGTACAATCCATGACTCTAGTCCCTGTACTATCTCTGATTCTAGTCCCTGTACTATCTCTGATTCTAGTCCCTGTACTATCGCTGACTCTAGTCCATGTACTATCTCTGATTCTAGTCCCTGTACTATCTCTGATTCTGGTCCCTGTACTATCTCTGACTCTAGTCCCTGTACTATCTCTGATTCTGGTCCCTGTACTATCTCTGACTCTAGTCCCTGTACTATCTCTGACTCTGACTCTAGTCACTGTACTATCTCTGACTCTAGTCCCTGTACTATCTCTGACTCTAGTCCCAGTACTATCTCTGATTCCAATTGAGACACACACTGTGCCCTGTGGCTGACATCGTAGTAAATCCATCCACAGAAAGATGGGCTATTAAAATCCTAATGATAACGTTGCTGTATGGCCTTAGACGTCACAATGGCAGTAGGTTATTAGGAAGTTAGTGTATTTATCCCTGGTCTCCTTTACTGTCATTAGGCCATTAGGAAGTTACGGTATTATGCCTGGTCTCCTTTACTGTCATTAGGAAGTTACTGTATTTATCCCTGGTCTCCTTTACTGTCATTAGGTTATTAGGAAGTTACTGTATTATCCCTGGTCTCCTTTACTGTCATTAGGCCATTAGGAAGTTACGGTATTATGCCTGGTCACCTTTACTGTCATTAGGAAGTTACTGTATTTATCCCTGGTCTCCTTTACTGTCATTAGGCCATTAGGAAGTTACGGTATTATGCCTGGTCACCTTTACTGTCATTAGGAAGTTACTGTATTTATCCCTGGTCTCCTTTACTGTCATTAGGTTATTAGGAAGTTAATGTAAGTTACTGGTCACTTGGTCCACACTTCCATACCAGATCATCAACACATATGATCTTGATACTGTCATTAGGTCACTAGAAAGTTACCTTTTATTCCTGGTCTTCTTTACTGTCATTATTGTCCCAGTGTGTATCCCAGACAGACAGCTCTGTCCTTCTATTGTCTCACTGTCCACCCAAAGCTACCACAGGAAGGGACTCAGCTCACACCACAGCCTGAGGAGATGTCTGAGGCTTCTCAAGGTGTCTGAGATGTCTGAGGCTTCTCTCCCCCCCCCCCCCCCCCCCCCCCATACGCTCTATCCCTCCTCTTCCTGTCTCCCCTTCACTGGCCAAAGGAGCTGGTCAACCCCCCCCCCCCCCCCAAACCCCCCCATCCTCTCTTTTGCTCAGACAAGGTGCTGGCCTAGTACCAAGTTAAGGTTGTTTTGGAAGATTTTTTGGCATAAGTTGCTGGGACCGCTGCTATCTGTCCAGTGATCCTCCCAACCGTTGCCAAAACAGCTCTGATGAGCTGCTTGGCATAGCTGCAGGCTTAGCTAGCACTGTTAGCTGCCTATCAACAGATGGGATGCTGCTTAGAAGGCCAGCATCCCGGAGTCGAATCTTCACTGTTGGCGTTGAGACTGGTGTTTTGTGGGTACTATTTAATGAAGCTGCCAGTTGAGGACTTGTCAGGCATCTGTTTCTCAAACTAGACACTCTAATGTACAGTACTTGTCCTCTTGCTCAGTTGTGCACCGGGGCCTCCCACTCCTCTTTCTATTTTGGTTAGAGCCAGTTTGCGCTGTTCTGTGAATGGAGTAGTACACAGCGTTGTACGAGATCTTCAGTTTCTTGGCAAATTCTTGCATGGAATGGCCTTCATTTCCCAGAACAAGAATAGACTGACGAGTTTCAGAAGAAAGTCCTTTGTTTCTGGCCATTTTGAGCCTGTAATCGAACCCACAAATGTTGATGCTCCAGATACTCAACTAGTCTAAAGGCCAGTTTTATTGCTTCTTTAATCAGGACAACAGTTTTCAGCAGTGAAAATTAGCCCAAACTTTTGAACGGCAGTGTATCACTCATTCTAGGGTTTTTTCTTTATTTCTACTATTTTCTATTTACTATCTATTTTCTACATTGTACAATAATAGTGAAGACATCAAAACTATGAAATAACACATATGAAATCATGTAGTAACCAAAAAAGTGTTAACAAATTCAAATATATTTCACACCTGTTAATTGAAATGCAATCCATGTGACTACCTCATGAAACTGGTTGAGAGAACTCCAAGAGTGTGCAAAGCCGTCATCAAGGCAAAGGGAGGCTACTTTGAAGAATCTCAAATATAAAATAACACTTTTTTGGATGCTACATGATTTCATACGTATTATTTACCCACAGTTCAGTTGGAGGGCCGGGCCCCCTCTTGACAACGATGAGATTTTTATTTTTATTTTTTCCTGCAATTTTACACATTTTGCCATAGGTTGGAGGGAAATGTTTGCCATTTTTAATATGATATCTGAGTGAGAGTGACTAACAAAATCAATGGGGGCCCCCCTGGACAATTCGACCAATGCTAACTGCTCATGAATCACAGTGAGGTGTGTTGTAATGCTAACTGCACATGAATCACAGTGAGGTGTGTTTGAAAAAGTCTCAGAGCAGAGCATGGCGCTGACGTGTGTCAGACCAACCGATACTTGCGTAGGCTCTCTGCATCCCACCAATAAACTGTAATCATTAGATGCCAGTAGGGCTTTGGACAAAACAAGTGTCAAAGGTGTCATTTGGGATGCCCACATTGACCTGTATCTTACAAGCTTAAGAAGGACTAAGTAATCAATTAACACAAATAAGACCTAAAGGAATCTTTTTGTAAAGGAGTCAGATATAAAGGAATCAGACCTAAAGGAATCAGATATAAAGGAGTCAGATATAAAGGAGTCAGATATAAAGAAATCAGACCTAAAGGAATCAGACCTAAAGGAATCAGATATAAAGGAGTCAGATATAAAGGAGTCAGATATAAAGGAGTCAGATATAAAGAAATCAGACCTAAAGGAATCAGACCTAAAGGAATCAGATATAAAGGAGTCAGATATAAAGGTGTCAGATATAAAGGAATCAGACCTAATGGAATCAGACCTAAAGGAATCAGATATAAAGGAGTCAGATATAAAGGAGTCAGATATAAAGAAATCAGACCTAAAGGAATCAGATATAAAGGAGTCAGATATAAAGGAATCAGATATAAAGGAGTCAGATATAAAGGAGTCAGATATAAAGAAATCAGACCTAAAGGAATCAGATATAAAGGAATCAGACCTAAAGGAGTCAGATATAAAGGTGTCAGATATAAAGGAATCAGATATAAAGGAATCAGACCTAAAGGAGTCAGATATAAAGGAGTCAGATATAAAGGTGTCAGATATAAAGGAATCAGACCTAATGGAATCAGACCTAATGGAATCAGACCTAAAGGAGTCAGATATAAAGGAGTCAGATATAAAGAAATCAGACCTAAAGGAATCAGATGTAAAGGAATCAGATATAAAGATATCAGACCTAAAGGAATCAGATATAAAGGAGTCAGATATAAAGGAGTCAGATATAAAAGAGTCAGATATAAAGGAAACAGACCTAAAGGAATCAGATATAAAGGAGTCAGATATAAAGGAATAGGTCCTTTATAAATGTGATGTGGTACTCTGTCTACTGTACATCTCTATCACACACACACACACACAGACACACACACAGTGTACGACTCCTTAATCAATCACATTTCATAGCTGTAATCAGCGTGGACATGGACATGATTCCCTCTAAAGGGTGGGCTTTACTCAGCCTTGTCTCAGGGTATTAAGTCGGTGGTCTGTTGATATCACTCCAGTTGTGTGGGGGCTGTGATTTGGCAAAGGGGGGGGTGGGGGGTGGGGTGGGGGGGGGGGGTATATCCTGCCTGGTTGGCCCTGTCCCTGGGTATTGTCTGAAGGGGCCACAGAGTCCACCGACCCCCCCCTGTCTCAATCTCCAGTATCTATGCTGCAATAGTCTGTGTGCCAGGAGGCTAGGGTCAGTCTGTCCTATCTGGTGTGATTCTCCTGTCTTATCTGGTGTCCTGTTTTATCTAAGGTATGCTCCCTCTAATTCTCCCATCTCTCGCTCTATCTCCCTTCTCTCCCGGAGGACCTGGGCCCTAGTATCATGCCTCAGGACTACCTGGCCTGATGACTTCTTGCTGTCCCCAGTCCACCTGGTCGTGCTGCTGATCCAGTTTAAGCTATTCTGCGACTATGGAGCCCTGACCTGTTCACCGGACGTGTTACCTTGTCCTGGACCTGCTGTTTTTGGCCCTCTCTCTCTCTCTCTGTCTCTGTCTCTCTCTGTCTCTCTCTCTGTCTCTCTCTCTCTCTCTCTCTGTCTCTCTCTCTGTCTCTCTCTCTCTCTCTGTCTCTCTCTCTCTCTCTCTGTCTCTCTCTCTCTCTCTCTCTGTCTCTCTCTCTCTCTCTGTCTCTCTCTCTCTCTCTCTGTCTCTCTCTCTGTCTCTCTCTCAGTGGAGCAGGTTGAGAGCTCCAAGTTCCTTGGTGTCCACATCACCAACAAACTAACATGGTCCAAGCACACCATGACAGTCGTGAAGAGGGCACGACAAAACCTATTCCCCCTCAGAAGACTGAAAAGATTTGGCATGGGCCCCCAGATCCTCAAAAGGTTCTACAGCTGCACCATCGAGAGCATCCTGGTTGCATCACTGCCTGGTATGGCAACTGCTTGGCCTCCGACCGTAAGGCGCTACAGAGGGTAGTGCGAACGGCCCAGTACATCACTTGGGGTCAAGCTTCCTGCCATCCAGGACCTCTATACCAGGCGGTGTCAGAGGAAGGCCCAAAAAATTGTCAAAGACTCCAGCCACCCCAGTCATAGACTGTTCTTTCTGCTTCCGCACTGAAAGTGGTACCAGAGTACCAAGTCTAGGTCCAAGAGGCTTCTAAACAGCTTGTGTGTGTGTGTCTGTCTGTGGTGTTTGTGTGTGTGTGTCTGTCTGTGGTGTGTGTGTGTGTGTGTGTGTGTGTGTGTGTGTGTGTGTGTGTGTGTCTGTGGTGTATGTGTGTGTGTGTGTGTCTGTGGTGACTGTGGTGTGTGTGTGTGTGTGTGTGTGTGTGTGTGTGTGTGTGTGTGTGTGTGTGTGTGTGTGTGTGTGTGTGTGTGTGTGTATGTGTGTGTGTGTGTCTGTCTGTCTGTGGTGTGTGTGTGTGTGTGTGATGTGTGTCTGTGGTGTGTGTGTGTGTGTGTGTGATGTGTGTCTGTGGTGTGTGTGATGTGTGTCTGTGGTGTGTGTGATGTGTGTGTGTGATGTGATGTGTGTCTGTGGTGCGTGTGTGTGTGTGATGTGATGTGTGTCTGTGGTGCGTGTGTGCGTGTGTGTGTGTGGTGTGTGTGTGATGTGTGTGTGATGTGATGTGTGTTTGTGGTGTGTGTGATGTGTGTGTGATGTGATGTGTGTTTGCGGTGTGTGATGTGTGTCTGTGTGTGTGATGTGTGTCTGTGGTGTGTGTGATGTGTGTCTGTGGTGTGTGTGTGTGTGTACTATATATTTCTGATTAAAAAAACAATTCCAACAATATTTGGATATCCAACGATACACAGTCTTTTTCATCTTTTCTCTTCATGTTTTATAGAAGTTGATGTGTTTTGATGTGTTTTGATGTGACAAATCCTTTCACTCCTATTATACAACATCAGATCATTATAACTAAAAACATGTAGATTAGTAGCTACAGTTGAAGTCGGAGGTTTACATACACTTAGGTTGGAGTCATTAAAACTCATTAAAACTCATTTTTCAACCACTCCACAAATGTCTTGTTAACAAACTATAGTTTTGGCAAGTTGGTTAGGACATCTACTTTGTAGTCATTTTTTCCAACAATTGTTTACAGACAGATTATTTATAATTCAGAAGTTTACATGCACTAAATTGTGTGTGCCTTTAAACAGATTGGAAAAGTCCAGAAAAGGATGTCATGGCTTTAGAGGCTTCTGATTGGCTAATTTGACATCATTTGAGTCAATTGGAGGTGTACCTGTGGATGTATTTCTCACTGTGTGTGTGTGTGTGTGTTTGTGTGTGTGTGTGTGCGTGTGTATGTGTGTGTGTGTATGTGTATGTGTGTGTGTGTGTGTGTATGTGTGTGTGTGTATGTGTGTGTATGTGTGTGTGTGTGTGTGTGTGTACTTAACTCACCAGCTTGCGTTGACACCAGCCACAGACACCACACAGAGCCACCAGCCAGACAGTACACACTGTGACTGCTAGAGACACCAGGAGCACACTGAGGGACAGGGAGCCTGCTGGAGGGACAGAGAGACAAGGTTGGAGAGAGAGCGAGTGAGTGAGAAAGAGAGAGAGAGAGGTGAGAGAGAGAGAGAGAGAGACACAGAGAGAGAGAGAGAGAGAGAGAGAGAGAGAGGTGGGGTAAGAGAGAGAGGGAGGTGGGGTAAGAGAGAGAGGGAGGTGGGGTAAGAGAGAGAGAGAGACAGAGAGAGAGAGAGAGAGAGAGACAGAGAGAGAGAGAGACAGAGAGAGAGAGAGAGAGAGAGAGAAAGACAGAGAGAGAGAGACAGCGAGAGACAGAGAGAGAGAGAGACAGAGAGAGACAGAGAGAGCGAGAGAGAGAGAGATAGGGGGGTGGGTGGGGTAAGAGAGAGAGCGAGATAGAAAGAGAGAAAGAGAAAAACCTGAGTCTACACCTTGACTATGGTGAATCACTAAAACAATACAGAAATACACTACGGAAAAAGAAGGAACAGCATGTCAGTAATCAGCTCAATGTAATTGAAGAATCCATAGACTCTAACCACTTCTGGGAAAATTGGAAAACACTAAACAAACAACAACACGAAGAATTATCTATCCAAAATGGAGATGTATGGGTAAACCACTTCTCCAATCTTTTTGGCTCTATAACAAAGAATAAAGAGCAGATCATAGAATCAACTATTAAAGACTACCAGAACCCACTGGATTCTCCAATTACATTGAATGAGTTACAGGACAAAATAAAAACCCTCCAACCCAAAAAGGCATGTGGTGTTGATGGTATCCTCAATGAAATGATCAAATATACAGACAACAAATTCCAATTGGCTATCCTAAAACTCTTTAACATCATCCTTAGCTCTGGCATCTTCCCCAATATTTGGAACCAAGGACTGATCACCCCAATCCACAAAAGTGGAGACAAATTTGACCCCAATAACTACCGTGGAATATGAGTCAAGAGTAACCTTGGGAAAATCCTCTGCATTATCATTAACAGCAGACTCGTACATTTCCTCAATGAAAACAATGTACTGAGCAATGTCAAATTGGCTTTTTACCAAATTACCGTACAACAGACCATGTATTCACCCTGCACACCCTAATTGACAACCAAACAAACCAAAACAAAGGCAAAGTCTTGTCATGCTTTGTTAATTTAAAAAAAGCCTTTGACTCAATTTGGCACGAGGGTCTGCTATACAAACTGATGGAAAGTGTTGTTGGGGTAAAACATACGACATTATAAAATCCACGTACACAAACAACAAGTGTGCGGTTAAAATTGGCAAAAAACACACACATTTGCCCCATTTTCTTCATTATATAAACAGTGATTAAAGGCATCATACAGCCTGTATCCCAAATGGCACTTTATTCCCTACACAGTGCACTTCTTTTGACCGGAGCCCATAGTGCACTATATACGGAATAAGGTGCCATTTGGGACTCAATTATAAACATTTGACAAAGACCCAACCCTTCTTTCCAATTACACATTCATAATATATCCACAGACTGTCTCTCTCTCTCTCTTTCCCTCTCTCGTTCCCCCTCTCGTTCCCTCTCTCGCTCCCTCTCTCATTCCCTCTCTCGCTTCCTCTCGCTCCGTCTCTCGTTCCCTCTCTCGTTCCCTCTCTCGCTTCCTCTCGTTCCCTCTCTCGCTTCCTCTCGTTCCCTCTCTCGTTCCCTCTCTCGTTCCCTCTCTCGCTCCGTCTCTCGTTCCCTCTCTCGTTCCCTCTCTCGCTCCCTCTCTCGTTCCCTCTCTCGTTCCCTCTCTCGTTCCCTCTCTCAGGTAGCCTAGTTGTTAAAGCGTTGGGCCAGTAACCAACATGTTGCTGTATCGAATCCCCCGAGCTGACAATCTGTTGTTCTGAGCAAGGCAGTTAACCCACTGTTCCTTTCAGGCGCCGAAGGTATGGATGTTGAGTAAGGCAGCCCCTCCGGCACCTCTCTGATTCAGAGGGGTTGGGTTAAATGCGGAAGACACATTTCAGTTGAATTCATTCAGGTGTACAACCGACTAGGCATTTCCCTTTTTATACTAGTGTTTCCTGGTGAGTCATGTTGGTATACCAGGGGCCACTTTATAGCCATAGCTCTTTATTTGACTCCTTGAGTCCTCTTTCCTTGTCTCCTTCTCAAACCCATTGGAGCCAACCCAACCTCAGAGGGGAGAGGGAGGAGAGGGGGGAGAGGGGGAGAGAGGGGGGAGCCAACTCAACCCCAGGGGGGATAGATGGGAGAGAAGGGGGAAGAGGGAGGGCAGAGGGAGGAGCCAACTCAACCCCAGGGGGGAGAGGTGGGAGAGAAGGGGGAAGAGGGAGGGCAGAGGGAGGAGCCAACTCAACCCCAGGGGGGAGAGGTGGGAGAGAAGGGGGAAGAGGGAGGGCAGAGGGAGGAGCCAACTCAACCCCAGGGGGGAGAGGTGGGAGAGAAGGGGGAAGAGGGAGGGCAGAGGGAGGAGCCAACTCAACCCCAGGGGGGAGAGGTGGGAGAGAAGGGGAAAGAGGGAGGGCAGAGGGAGGAGCCAACTCAGCCAAAACAGAGGTGAGTATTTTGTTGTTGTTTCATCTGTGGATTTGCCTTTTTAAACAGCTGCATATTATCACGATATCAAAGAGTCACCAACTAGAGGGTTAACAAGAGGCCTGTAGCAAATGCAGCATATGGCATTCATTTATCACATGTAAATAGCACTTTTCAGTAGTGCTGAAAGCAGGCCATTCCATGAGCACAGCAATTATTTTTCAACTGGAATCAATGAGCCCAATCAGTCCTCCATGACAATAAAATCATAAACAACAGAGTAGGGCTGGCTACTAAATCCTTCGTTTTGGGGTTATGCTCAGGTTAAACAATTTGGCTAATCTATACTTCCATATTTCCAAGTCCTATTCTTGAAGATCAAGGGGTATAACATTTATTGGAATGACTGGAATTCTGATAGACTTTGGTTTTTAATGTAAAGATATAATCATATGTAGTAGAAAGCGATGGGTTAGAAGAAGTCTACATAACCAACCCATAAAGTACAATGTGACATTGTAACAATGTAACAAATGTAACAATGTAACAAATGTAACAATGTAACAAATGTAACAATGTAACAATGTAACAAATGTAACAATGTAACAAATGTAACAATGTAACAATGTAACAATGTAACAAATGTAACAATGTAACAAATGTAACAATGTAACACATGTAGCAATGTAACAATGTAACAAATGTAACAATGTAACAATGTAACAAATGTAACAATGTAACAATGTAACAATGTAACAAATGTAACAATGTAACAATGTAACAAATGTAACAATGTAACAAATGTAACAATGTAACAATGTACAATGTAACAATGTAACAAATGTAACAATGTAACAAATGTAACAATGTAACACATGTAGCAATGTAACAATGTAACAATGTAACAATGTAACAAATGTAACAATGTAACAATGTAACAAATGTAACAATGTAACAATGTAACAAATGTAACAAATGTAACAATGTAACAATGTAACAATGTAACAATGTAACAAATGTAACAATGTAACAATGTAACAATGTAACAATGTAACAAATGTAACAATGTAACAAATGTAACAATGTAACAAATGTAACAATGTAACAATGTAACAAATGTAACAATGTAACAAATGTAACAATGTAACAATGTAACAAATGTAACAATGTAACAAATGTAACAATGTAACAAATGTAACAATGTAACAATGTAACAATGTAACAATGTAACAAATGTAACAATGTAACAATGTAACACATGTAGCAATGTAACAAATGTAACAATGTAACAATGTAACAATGTAACAAATGTAACAATGTAACAATGTTACAATGTAACATTGGATTCATCCTGCAATAGATGTCATTCAGTTGGTAACATGCATTGTTTGTCTTCTTCTAATGCCTCTTAAAAAGGGGAAAGTAATCTAAAAGTAACTGGATGTAATCAGATGACGTTACCGATTTACAATTTGGGACAGGTAACTCGTAACGGTAATGGATTACATTTAGAAAGTAACCGAGCCTGGCTGTATCGAGTGACACCAACGGATAGAACATTTAGAACATAGAACATTTAGAACATAGAACATTTAGAACATAGAACATTTCATCTATTGAAATTGAAACGATGCTCATACAAGTGCGACAAGAGTTCAAAGACGGCAAGAGGGCTCATTCCTAGCGAGCGGCGCAGCGGTCTAAGACACTGCGTCTCAGTGCTAGAGGCGTCACTACAGACACCCTGGTTCGAATCCAGGCTGTATCACAACCGGCCGTGATTGGGAGTCCCATAGGGCGGCGCACAATCGGCCCGGCGTCATCCGGGGTAGGCCGTCATTGTAAATAAGAACTTATTCTCAAGTGACTTCCTTAGTTATATTAAGGTTAAGTATAAAGGTTGAATAAAAGAGTATTGGTAGAAGGGTCGAGCAACTGAATGGTAAATAAGGGGCTCTGGGATAATGGCCTGACTATAGTGCATATGGCAGCTCAGGTCAATGCCATGACAATTCCCCGATGAGGTGCCCTGCGTCGTCGTAGCTCACAGACTCTACGACAGACTAGCGGATGGAGACCTGTGGTATATATCAGAGCTCTCAGACAGGCTGAGGCACAATGGGCCTTCATCATGAAGGGACGCCTGGTCAGCGGGCTCCTAACTCAGGTCGACTGTGGCAGGTCATGATGATGGGTGGTGATGATGATGATGGTGATGATGATGATGACAATTCTCGGATACTGTGTCCTGTGTTCATGGAGCTGATAGACTATGATATAGAGGATGCATACATGACTTTATCAGAGCCCATAAACAGACAGGCTATGACCCATTCAGCTTTCCGTCTGACAGGCCAGCCAGCGCACATGGCCCTTATCCAGAGCTGTGTGTGTGTGTGTGTGTGTGTGTGTGTGTGTGTGTGTGTGTTGTGGTGGCTTTGATGTAAATGGCTGGGCTGCGATGCTTTTATGATGTTAGCCAGTCAGTCAGACAGACCAGGACAGGCTGTACCTCAGTCAATGTGTTCCCTCTGAAGGTCAATAGAGGAGAGGAGGAGGGGTGGAGGGGAGGCGGAGGAGAGTAAGGGAAGGAGGGGAGAGGGAGGAGGGGTGCAAGGAGGTGGAGTGAGGATAGGAAGAGTGGGAGGGTGGAGGACAGAGAAGGGAGTGGAAGGATAGATAGGTAGAGGGGTGGAGAAAGGGAGGGGAAGAGGGGAGAGGAAGGTGGAGGGTAGAGGGATGAGAGAGGGAGGGGAAGAGAGGGGAGAGGGAGGAGGAGGGGTGGAGTGGTAGAGGGATGAGAGAGGGAGGGGAACAGAGGGGAGATAGGAAGGTGGAGGGGTGGAGTGGTAGAGGGATGAGAGAGAGAGGGGAAGAGAGGGGAGAGAGGAAGGTGGAGGGTAGAAGGATGAGAGAGGGAGGGGGAGATAGAGAGGGGAGAGAGGGAGGGGAAGAGAGGGGAGAGAGGAAGGTGGAGGGGTAGAAGGATGAGAGAGGGAGGGGAAGAGAGGGGAGAGAGGAAGGTGGAGGGTGGAAGGATGAGAGAGGGAGGGGAAGAGAGGGGAGAGAGGAAGGTGGAGGGGTGGAAGAAGTGAGGGATGGAGAGAGAGAGGGGAAGAGAATGGAGAGAGGAAGTTGGAGGGGTGGAGGGATGGGGAGAGGGAAGGGAAGAGAGGGGAGATGGAGGGCCATGGTTTATGATCTGTGTTGGAGGGGTGGAGGGATGGGGAGATGGAGGGGTGGAGGGATGGGGAGATGGAGGGCCATGGTTTATGATCTGTGTTGGAGGGGTGGAGGGATGGGGAGATGGAGGGGTGGAGGGATGGGGAGATGGAGGGCCATGGTTTATGATCTGTGTTGGAGGGGTGGAGGGATGGGGAGAGGGAGGGGAAGAGAGGGGAGAGGGAGGGCCATGGTTTATGATCTGTGTTGGAGGGGTGGAGGGATGGGGAGATGGAGGGGTGGAGGGATGGGGAGATGGAGGGCCATGGTTTATGATCTGTGTTGGAGGGGTGGAGGGATGGGGAGATGGAGGGGTGGAGGGATGGGGAGATGGAGGGCCATGGTTTATGATCTGTGTTGGAGGGGTGGAGGGATGGGGAGAGGGAGGGGAAGAGAGGGGAGAGGGAGGGCCATGGTTTATGATCTGTGTTGGAGGGGTGGAGGGATGGGGAGATGGAGGGGTGGAGGGATGGGGAGATGGAGGGCCATGGTTTATGATCTGTGTTGGAGGGGTGGAGGGATGGGGAGATGGAGGGCCATGGTTTATGATCTGTGTTGGAGGGGTGGAGGGATGGAGGGGTGGAGGGATGGGGAGATGGAGGGCCATGGTTTATGATCTGTGTTGGAGGGGTGGAGGGATGGGGAGATGGAGAGCCATGGTTTATGATCTGTGTTGGAGGGGTGGAGGGATGGGGAGATGGAGGGGTGGAGGGATGGGGAGATGGAGGGCCATGGTTTATGATCTGTGTCAGTCACCTGGGCACTGGGAGGATAACAAGCTTCTAAACAAGAAAGCAGCATTCTTCCATCCATCTACTGTATCTATATATCCATCTATCTATCTGCTGTATCTATATATCCCTCTATCCATCTACTGTATCTATATATCCATCTATCTACTGTATCTATATATCCATCTATCTACTGTATCTATATATCCATCTATCTATCTGCTGTATCTATATATCCCTCTATCCATCTACTGTATCTATATATCCATCTATCTACTGTATCTATATATCCATCTATCTACTGTATCTATATATCCAGCTATCTACTGTATCTATATATCCATCTATCTATCTACTGTATCTATATATATCCCCCTATCTATCTACTG
>NC_143025.1:5945000-6015000 GCF_057628025.1 Oncorhynchus mykiss | reverse complement strand
GAGGAGAGGAGAGGAGAGGAGAGGAGAGGAGAGGGAGGAGAGAGAGAAGAGAGAGGAGAGAGAGGAGAGAGAGGAGAGGAGAGAGAGGAGAGAGAGGAGAGAGAGGAGAGGAGGGGAGAGGAGAGGAGGGGAGAGGAGGGGAGAGGAGGGGAGAGGAGAGGAGAGGAGAGGAGAGGAGAGGGGGGAGGGGAAGAGAGAGGAGAGGAGAAGGGTTGGGGAAGAGAGAGGAGAGGAGAGGAGAGGAGAGAGAGAGAGGAGAGAGAGGAGAGAGAGGAGAGGAGAGGAGATGAGAGGAGAGGAGAGGGGGAGGGGAAGAGAGAGGAGAGGAGAAGGGTTGGGGAAGAGAGAGGAGAGGAGAGGAGAGAGAGGAGAGAGAGGAGAGGAGAGGAGAGGAGAGAGAGGAGAGGAGAGGAGAGAGAGGAGAGAGAGGAGAGGAGAGGAGAGGAGAGGAGAGGAGAGGAGAGAGAGGAGAGGAGAGGAGAGGAGAGGAGAGGAGAGGAGAGGAGAGGAGAGGAGAGGAGAGGAGAGAGAGGAGAGAGAGGAGAGAGAGGAGAGAGAGGAGAGCTGTGAGTATATTATGTTCCAATGTGTCTGTAACAAATATGCCTTTTCCTTTGGCAGGAGACAACAACAAAGACTGAATACCACATCCCAAAAGGCACCATATTCCCTATATAGTGCACTACTTTCCACCAGGGCCTATAGGGCCCTATACAAGAAATAAGGTGCCATTTGGGACACATGACTGTGTTGATGGAATGGAAATGAATCCCTGGTGGAGGGATACAGTGGAGTGAAACAGCTATACTAGTTCCTCTTTTCCCACAGCAAACACCTTTACAACAAATACAGAGACATTATCCTTCCACCTTCTCTGGTGGAAGGATATCCATACATTTTTAGTATGTGATTCATACATTTTTAGTACGTGATTCATACGGTCATTGAACCAACGACTGAGAACTGAACAAGATAATTCTAGTGCCTCTATTTTCCACCTTGACAACAGAATACGCCAGTTTATCCAAAGCGGTACGGTGAGTCGCTGCAATTTAGTTTGAGATCCCTGCGGGAACTGAACCCACGACCTTGGCTTGGTGTCACCACGACACAATGTTACTAACTGGACCACAAGCACAGTGTCAGAACTGAAGTAATTAGTTAGTGCATCGTTTTCCCACGACACCCACCTTGACAACAAGTCAAGACTACAGGCTACAGGGAGTCAGGGACGTTAAGACTGAGAGAAAGAGAGGAAGAGAGAGATAGCCTGCAGGCCATGCCGTGAAAGATACTGAAAGATACGGTGCAGTAATTACTAACATGAACTGTGCAGCTGATTTGGCCCACATGCATTGGGAGCTGAGAACTTGGAGCTCAGAGTCAAGAAAGCTAAAAATTAGGAATGGCTTTCTTCGGTCTCCTGCAAACAGTACAGATACCTTAGTCCCGTGACAACCTGTACAGGTACCTTAGTTCCATGACAACCGGTACCTTAGTCCCATGACAACCTGTACAGTTACCTTAGTCCCATGACAAACCTGTACAGATACCTTAGTCCCGTGACAACCTGTACAGGTACCTTAGTCCCATGACAACCAATACCTTAGTCCCATGACAACCGGTACCTTATTCCCATGGCAACCTGTACAGGTACCTTAGTCCCATGACAACCAATACCTTAGTCCCATGATACCTGTACAGGTACCTTAGTCCCGTGACAACCTGTACAGGTACCTTAGTTCCATGACAACCGGTACTTTAGTCCCATGACAACTTGTACAGGTACCTTAGTCCCATGACAACCGGTACCATATTCCCATGGCAACCTGTACAGGTACCTTAGTCCCATGACAAGCGATACTTTAGTCCCATGACAAACTGGTACAGGTACCTTAGTCCCCTGACAACCGGTACCTTAGTCCCATGACAACCGATGCAGCTACCTTAGTCCCCTTATAACCGCTGACAAACTGGTAGGCCATCATTAAGGTAAAGGTTAAATATAAAGGTTAAATAAAGGGTAAATAAAGGTGAAATAAAGGTTAAATAAAGGTTAAATAAAGGTTAAAGGGTAAATACATGTATGAATAATGATAATAAAACGAGAAATGAGGATTTCCACACCCACCATCTCAGATTGTTCTGGAAATTAGTGAGAAAGTACCCGGTTTTGCCTACAAGATGCACTATTATTTTTGTATTTATATTTATATTTATATTTTCACCAAAGAAAACAAGTGATAGACGACAATACAGATTTTTAAAAATGTATATATTTTCAAAATGATAAAATGGTGTGTTTGTGTGGTTGGAAGCCCAAAGGCTTATATGAAAACCACACCACAAAAAAAAAATATATATAGATATACAACACATAAGTACAAGAATTAAAAAAGGTTTCTTAAAACAGATAACAAAACCTACTAATTATAAATGTCTACATGAACTGATCAGTAATCCCATAAAAAAAAAGTTTTGTTTGTTTTTGTTTAAACGTGTGTGTGCATGTGAGTGTGTGAGAGTCAGGTTGTACGGAGGAGATTACTGAGTAGTTTGTTTCATCCGGTTGACCCTCAATCTTCGCTTGAAGTCATTGAGGGTTAATGAGGTTTTGGCACTGCGAAGATAAGAATTCCAGAGTATGCCGCTGTCCCTGCTGTTACTGCCGCTGTCCCTGCTGTTACTGCCGCTGTCCCTGCTGTTACTGCCGCTGTCCCTGCTGTTACTGCCGCTGTCCCTGCTGTTACTGCCGCTGTCCCTGCTGTTACTGCCGCTGTCCCTGCTGTTACTGCCGCTGTCCCTGCTGTTACTGCCTCTGTCCCTGCTGTTACTGCCGCTGTCCCTGCTGTTACTGCCGCTGTCCCTGCTGTTACTGCCGCTGTCCCTGCTGTTACTGCCGCTGTCCCTGCTGTTACTGCCTCTGTCCCTGCTGTTACTGCCTCTGTCCCTGCTGTTACTGCCTCTGTCCCTGCTGTTACTGCCGTTGTCCCTGCTGTTACTGCCGCTGTCCCTGCTGTTACTGCCGCTGTCCCTGCTGTTACTGCCGCTGTCCCTGCTGTTACTGCCGCTGTCCCTGCTGTTACTGCCGCTGTCCCTGCTGTTACTGCCGCTGTCCCTGCTGTTACTGCCTCTGTCCCTGCTGTTACTGCCGCTGTCCCTGCTGTTACTGCCGCTGTCCCTGCTGTTACTGCCTCTGTCCCTGCTGTTACTGCCGCTGTCCCTGCTGTTACTGCCGCTGTCCCTGCTGTTACTGCCTCTGTCCCTGCTGTTACTGCCGCTGTCCCTGCTGTTACTGCCGCTGTCCCTGCTGTTACTGCCGCTGTCCCTGCTGTTACTGCCGCTGTCCCTGCTGTTACTGCCACTGTCCCTGCTGTTACTGCCGCTGTCCCTGCTGTTACTGCCTCTGTCCCTGCTGTTACTGCCTCTGTCCCTGCTGTTACTGCCGCTGTCCCTGCTGTTACTGCCGCTGTCGCTGCTGTTACTGCCTCTGTCCCTGCTGTTACTGCCTCTGTCCCTGCTGTTACTGCCGCTGTCCCTGCTGTTACTGCCGCTGTCCCTGCTGTTACTGCCTCTGTCCCTGCTGTTACTGCCGCTGTCCCTGCTGTTACTGCCGCTGTCCCTGCTGTTACTGCCGCTGTCCCTGCTGTTACTGCCGCTGTCCCTGCTGTTACTGCCGCTGTCCCTGCTGTTACTGCCTCTGTCCCTGCTGTTACTGCCGCTGTCCCTGCTGTTACTGCCGCTGTCCCTGCTGTTACTGCCTCTGTCCCTGCTGTTACTGCCGTTGTCCCTGCTGTTACTGCCTCTGTCCCTGCTGTTACTGCCGCTGTCCCTGCTGTTACTGCCGCTGTCCCTGCTGTTACTGCCGCTGTCCCTGCTGTTACTGCCTCTGTCCCTGCTGTTACTGCCTCTGTCCCTGCTGTTACTGCCTCTGTCCCTGCTGTTACTGCCTCTGTCCCTGCTGTTACTGCCTCTGTCCCTGCTGTTACTGCCGCTGTCCCTGCTGTTACTGCCGCTGTCCCTGCTGTTACTGCCGCTGTCCCTGCTGTTACTGCCGCTGTCCCTGCTGTTACTGCCTCTGTCCCTGCTGTTACTGCCACTGTCCCTGCTGTTACTGCCGCTGTCCCTGCTGTTACTGCCTCTGTCTCTGCTGTTACTGCCGCTACTGCCGCTGTCCCTGCTGTTACTGCCACTGTCCCTGCTGTTACTGCCGCTGTCCCTGCTGTTACTGCCGCTATCCATAAGACCTCACTTAACTGGTGCCTCCAGATATGCAGGCTCTCTCATCATCACTCAATACCTAGGTTTACCCCCCCCACTATACTCACATCCTACCATACCCTTGTCTGTACATTATGGCCTGAATCTATTCTACCACGCCCAGAAATCTGCTCTTTTTATACTCTGTTCCCAACACATTAGACGACCAGATCTTATAGCATTCAGCCGTACCCTTATTCTACTCCTCCACTGTTCCTCTGGTGATGTAGAGGTTAACCCAGGCCCTGTAGCCCCCTGCTTTACACTGATCCCCCAGGAGCTCTCATTTGTTGACTTCTGTAACCGTAAAAGCCTTGGTTTCATGCATGTTAACATTAGAAGCCTCATCCCTAAATGTTTTATTCACTGCTTTAGCACACTATGCCAACCCTGATGTCCTAGCCGTTTCTGAATCACGGCTCATGAAGGTTACCAAAAAATGCAGAAATTTCCATCCCAAACTACAACATTTTCATCAAAATAGAACTGCCAAAGGGGGTGGAGTTGCAATCTACTGCAGCGATAGCCTATCCAGGCCCAAACAGTTTGAGCTTCTACTTTTAAAAATCCACCTTTCCAGAAATAAGGTGGTGACCTAAACTGGGATATGCTTAACACCCCGGCCATCCTACAATCAAAAATAGATGCCCTCAATCTCACAATAATTATCAAGGAACCTACCAGGTACAACCCTAAATCCGTAAATATGGGCACCCTCATACATATCCTCCTGACCAACTTGCCCTCTAAATACACCTCTGCTGTCTTCAACCAGGATCTCAGTGATCACTGCCTCATTGCCTGCGTCCGTAACAGGCCTGCGGTCAAACGACCACCCCTCATCACTGGCAAATGCTCCCTAAAACACTTCAGCAAGCAGGCCTTTCTAATCAACCTGGCCCGGGTATCCTGGAAGGATATTGACCTCATCCCGTCAGTAGAGGATGCCTGGTTGTTCTTTCCTCACCAACGTAAATAAGCATGCCCCATTCATAAAATGGAGAACTAAGAACAGATACAGCCCATGGTTCTCTCCAGACCTGACTGCCCTTGACCAGCACAAAAACATCCTGTGGCGTACTGCATTAGCATCGAATAGCCCCCGCGAAATGCAACTTTTCAGGGAAGTCAGGAACCAATATACTCAGTCAGTTAGGAAAGCTAAGGCTAGCTTTTTCAAACAGAAATTTTTATCCTGTAGCTCTAACTCCAAAAAGTTTTGGGACACTGTAAAGTCCATGGAGAATAAGAGCACCTCCTCCCACCTGCCCACTGCACTGAAGCTAGGAAACACTATCACCACCGATAAATCTACGACAATCGAGAATTTCAAATAAGCATTTTTCTATGGCTGGCCATGCTTTCCACCCCTACCCCGACAAACAGCTCTGCAACCCCCACAGCAACTTGCCCAAGCCCCTCTGCTTCTCCTTCACCCAAACCCAGACAGCTGATGTTCTGAAAGAGCTGCAAAATCTGGATCCATATAAATCAGCTGGGCTAGACAATCTGAACCCTCTCTTTCCAAAATGATCCCCCAAAATGTATGTTTCATTTCGTCTGAGATCCCTAAAGATTGGAAAGCTGCCGCGGTCATCCCCCTCTTCAAAGGGGGAGGCACTCTCAACCCAAACTGCTACAGACCTATATCCATCCTGCCCTGCCTTTCTAAAGTCTTCGAAAGCCAAGTTAATAAACAGATCAATGACCATTTCGAATCCCACCGTACCTTCTCCGCTGTGTAATCTGGTTTCCTTCACTCATGCTACCTACCGATCACTGTACCTGTACACAGCCCATCTGTAAATAGTACATCCAACTACCTCATCCCCTTATTGTTATTTTTTTTCTTGTTGCTCTTTTGCACACCAGTTTCTCTACTTGCACATCATCATCTGCACATCTGTCACTCCAGTGTTTAATTGCTCAATTGTAATTATTTCGCCACTATGGCCTTTTTATTGCCTAATCTTGCCTAATCTTACTACATTTATATTTTTCTATTGTGTTATTGACTATACGTTTGCTTATCCCATGTGTAACTCTGTGTTGTTGTATGTGTCGAACTGCTATGCTTTATCTTGGCCAGGTCGCAGTTGTAAATGACAACTTGTTCGCAACTGGCCTACCTGGTTAAATAAAGGTGAACTGGCCTACCTGGTTAAATAAAGGTGAACTGGCCTACCTGGTTAAATAAAGGTGAACTAGCCTACCTGGTTAAATAAGGGTGAACTAGCCTACCTGGTTAAATAAAGGTGAACTGGCCTACCTGGTTAAATAAAGGTGAACTAGCCTACCTGGTTAAATAAAGGTGAACTGGCCTACCTGGTTAAATAAAGGTGAACTGGCCTACCTGGTTAAATAAAGGTGAAATAAAAGACAAATAAAAGAAGCTGGAGGGGGGTGAAGGGAGGGAGGAGGTGGAGGGTAGAGGGAGGAAGTGGAGGGGGAAGGTGGAGGGAGGAGGTGGAGGGAGAGGTTGGAGGGAGAAGGTGGAGGGAGGACGTGGAGGGAGAGGTTGGAGGTGGAGGGTAGAGGGAGGAGGTCGAGGGAGAAGGTGGAGGGAGGACGTGGAGGGAGCGGTTGGAGGTGGAGGGGAAAGTTGGAGGGTAGAGGGAGGATGTCGAGGGAGAAGGTGGAGGGAGGACGTGGAGGGGGAGGTTGGAGGTGAGGAGGTAGAGGGCAGAGGTGGAGGGTAGAGGGATTTGACCAGGGCCCATAGTGAATAGGGTATAGGGACTAGGGTGCCCTTTGACCAGGGCCCATAGAGAATAGGGTGCCATTTGACCAGGGCCCATAGAGAATAGGGTGTCATTTGACCAGGGCCCATAGAGAATAGGGTATAGGGACTAGGGTGCCATTTGACCAGGGCCCATAGAGAATAGGGTATAGGGACTAGGGTGCCCTTTGACCAGGGCCCATAGTGAATAGGGTATAGGGACTAGGGTGCCATTTGACCAGGGCCGATAGAGAATAGGGTACAGGGAATAGGATAAAAGGAATAGGGGACTAGGGAATAAGGTAAGCTGAGGTGCTGGTCCTCTCCTCTCCCTGTAGTTACAGTACAGTAAGCTATGGTGATGGTCCTCTGCTCTCCCTGTAGTTATAGTACAGTAAGCTACGGTGATGGTCCTCTCCTCTCCCTGTAGTTATAGTACAGTAAGCTACGGTGATGGTCCTCTGCTCTCCCTGTAGTTATAGTACAGTAAGCTACGGTGATGGTCCTCTCCTCTCCCTGTAGTTATAGTACAGTAAGCTACGGTGATGGTCGTCTGCTCTCCCTGTAGTTATAGTACAGTAAGCTACGGTGCTGGTCCTCTCCTCTCCCTGTAGTTACAGTACAGTAAGCTACGGTGATGGTCCTCTCCTCTCCCTGTAGTTATAGTACAGTAAGCTACGGTGATGGTCCTCTCCTCTCCCTGTAGTTATAGTACAGTAAGCTACGGTGATGGTCCTCTGCTCTCCCTGTAGTTATAGTACAGTAAGCTACGGTGATGGTTGTCTGCTCTCCCTGTAGTTACAGTACAGTAAGCTACGGTGATGGTCCTTTGCTCTCCCTGTAGTTATAGTACAGTAAGCTACGGTGATGGTCCTCTCCTCTCCCTGTAGTTACAGTACAGTAAGCTACGGTGATGGTCCTTTGCTCTCCCTGTAGTTATAGTACAGTAAGCTACGGTGATGGTCGTCTCCTCTCCCTGTAGTTATAGTACAGTAAGCTACGGTGATGGTCCTCTGCTCTCCCTGTAGTTATAGTACAGTAAGCTACGGTGATGGTCCTCTGCTCTCCCTGTAGTTATAGTACAGTAAGCTACGGTGATGGTCGTCTGTTCTCCCTGTAGTTACAGTACAGTAAGCTGAGGTGCTGGTCCTCTCCTCTCCCTGTAGTTACAGTACAGTAAGCTACGGTGATGGTCCTCTCCTCTCCCTGTAGTTATAGTACAGTAAGCTACGGTGATGGTCCTCTCCTCTCCCTGTAGTTATAGTACAGTAAGCTACGGTGATGGTCCTCTCCTCTCCCTGTAGTTACAGTACAGTAAGCTACGGTGATGGTCCTCTCCTCTCCCTGTAGTTACAGTACAGTAAGCTACGGTGATGGTCCTCTCCTCTCCCTGTAGTTATAGTACAGTAAGCTACGGTGATGGTCCTCTCCTCTCCCTGTAGTTACAGTACAGTAAGCTACGGTGATGGTCCTCTCCTCTCCCTGTAGTTACAGTACAGTAAGCTACGGTGATGGTCCTCTCCTCTCCCTGTAGTTACAGTACAGTAAGCTATGGTGATGGTCCTCTGCTCTCCCTGTAGTTATAGTACAGTAAGCTACGGTGATGGTCCTCTCCTCTCCCTGTAGTTACAGTACAGTAAGCTACGGTGATGGTCGTCTCCTCTCCCTGTAGTTATAGTACAGTAAGCTACGGTGATGGTCCTCTGCTCTCCCTGTAGTTATAGTACAGTAGGCTACGGTGATGGTCCTCTCCTCTCCCTGTAGTTATAGTACAGTAAGCTACGGTGATGGTCGTCTCCTCTCCCTGTAGTTATAGTACAGTAAGCTACGGTGATGGTCCTCTCCTCTCCCTGTAGTTATAGTACAGTAAGCTACAGTGATGGTCCTCTGCTCTCCCTGTAGTTTTAGTACAGTAAGCTACGGTGATGGTTGTCTGCTCTCCCTGTAGTTACAGTACAGTAAGCTACGGTGATGGTCCTCTGCTCTCCCTGTAGTTATAGTACAGTAAGCTACGGTGATGGTCGTGTGCCCTCCCTGGACACTGTCCAAGCTAGCGTTAGGCTAATCCTCATGCCACCCAACTTGCCATTGTGCAGCCAAGCCTGAGGGGGTGTAGTGTCATGCTGTGCCATGAACACAACAGTGAAATTGTACAGTGTTCATGTCAAGGGGAATATTATGATTCAATTGTATAATTTACTGTGACTTTTAATAGGGCTGAATGATTTATTTTGTACCGTCATTTCCATACCACTGCATATGAGTTTGGTTGGGTTAACCTGTCTCACCACATTTCATTATGTAAAAATGATTAATCGAAAAAATAATGTGTGGGAATTGGAAGGGGGGTAGAAACTGAAGATGAGAGAGGAGAGAAAGGGAGATGAGAAAATAGAGAAAGGGAGATGAGAGAGAAGGGAAAGGAAAGGAAGTTGAGAGGAGAGGAGAGGAGAGGAGAGGAGAGGAGAGGAGAGGAGAGGAGAGGAGAGGAGAGGAGAGGAAGGGAGATGAGAAAATAGAGAAAGGGAGATGAGAGAGGAGGGAGGAGAGAAAGGGAGAGGAGAGAAAAGGAGATGAGAAAGAGAGAGGAGAGAGGAGAGAGGAGAGAAAGGGAGATGAAAGAGGAGAGAAAGGGAGAGGAGAGAGGAGAGAAAGGGAGATGAGAAAAAGGGAGATGAAAGAGGAGAGAAAGGGAGAGGAGAGAGGAGAGAAAGGGAGATGAGAAAGGGAGAGGAGAGCGGAGAGAAAGGGAGATGAGAAAGAGAGAGGAGAGAGGAGATAAAGGGAGAGGAGAGAGGAGAGAAAGGGAGATGAGAGAGGAGGGAAAGGGAGAGGGGAGAGGAGAGAGGAGGGAAAGGGAGAGGGGAGAGGAGAGAGGAGAGAGGAGGGAAGGGGAGAGGAGAGAGGAGAGAAAGGGAGAGGAGGGAGGAGAGAGGAGAGAAAGGGAGATGAGAGAGGAGGGAAAGGGAAAGGGAGAGGAGAGAGGAGAGAAAGGGAGAGGAGAGAGGAGAGAAAGGGAGATGAGAGAGGAGAGAAATGGAGAGGAGAGGGAGAGAGATGGAGAGGATAGAAAGGGAGATGAGAGAAGAGAGAAAGGGAGAAAGGGAGAGGAGAGAGGAGAGAAAGGGAGATGAGAGAAAGGGAGATGAGAGAGGAGGGAAAGGGAGAGGAGGGAAAGGGAGATGAGAGATCAGAGAAAAGGGAGATAAGAGAGGAGAGATATAATAACTTGGTTCCAAGTAAATAGTCTAATTCTCTAATCAATTGATGGGGGGGAATATGAAGCATTGTGACATTTCACAGTAGAGGTGACGAGGACAGAGATCTTACTAGATATAAGAGATTGAAGAACAACAGGATGAGAGGATGAAAGAAAGGGAGAGGAAGAAAGAGAGTGAGAGCAAAAGATAGAGAGATAGAGAGAGAAAGGGAGCATGAGAGAGGGAGAGAGAGAGAGAGAGGGAGTGAGAGAGAGAGAGAGTCATGGAGAGTGAGAGAGAGAGAGAGAGAGAGAGAGAGAGAGAGAGAGAGAGAGAGAGAGAGAGAGGAGAGAAAGGGATTATGAGAGAGGGAGGGAGAGAGAGAAAGAGAGCATGAGAGTTGGAGAGAGAGAGAGAGAGGGAGGGAGAGAGAGGAGAGAGAGAGAGAGAGGAGAGAAAGTGAGCATGAGAGAGGGAGAGCGAGAGCGAGAGAGAGAGGTAGAGAGAGAGAGAAAGGGAGCATGAGAGAGGTTGAGAGAGAGAGAGAGAGAGAGAGAGAGGGGGGGGGGGAGCATGAGAGAGGGAGAGTGAGAGAGAGAGAAAGGGAGCGTGAGAGAGAAAGGGAGAGTGAGAGAGAGAGAAAGGGTGCGTGAACATAGAGACCCAGAAAACCTGAGTCTACGCCTTCACTATGGTGAATCACTAAAACAATACAGAAATACACTACAGAAAAAGAAGGAACAGCACGTCAGAAATCAGCTCAAAGGAATTTGAAGAATCCATAGAATCTAACCTCTTGGAAAATTGGAATCTTAGAATGCACATCTTAGAATCAACTATTAAAGACTACCAGAACACACTGGATTCTCCAATACATTGACAAACCATCCAACCCAAAAAAGAATGTGTCTCTTTTCCATCTTTCTCAGCTCTGGCATCTTCCCCAATATTTGGAACCAAGGACTAATCACCTCAATTTTGACCCCAATAACTACAGTGGGAGATGCGTCAACAGCAACTAAGGGTAAATCCTCTGCATGATCATTAACAGCAGACTCATACATTTCCTCAGCGAAAACAATGTACTGAGCAAATGTCAAATTTGCTTTGGACCAAATTACCGTACGTCAGACCATGTATTCACCCTGCACACTCTGATTGACAAAAAACGAATTCTCAGGCTTTGTTGATTTCAAAAAAGCTTGGCATGAGGGTCTGCTATACAAATTAATGGAAAAAAAACACATATTAATGGAAAAAAACACATATTTCTTTCTACATGGGGTGAGACAGGGTTGCATCTTAAGACCCACCCTCTTCAACATATATATCAACGAATTGGCGAGGGCACTAGAGTTCCCTGAATTCCTGTCGGACCTTGTAGTCACAGCAGATATTATTCACATTCTTGGTGACTTCAATATTCACATGGAAAAGTCCACAGACCCACTCCAAAAGGCTTTCGGAGCCATCATCGACTCAGTGGGTTTTGTCCAACATGTCTCTGGGACCTACTCATTGCCACAGTCACACTCTGGACCTAGTTTTGTCCCGTGGAATAAATGTTGTGGATCTTTAATGTTTTTCCTCATAATCCTGGACTATCGGACCATCATTTTATTACGTTTCCAATCGCAACAAGTTATCTGCTCAGACCCCAACCAAGGATCATCAAAAGACGTGCTATATATTCTCGGACAACCCAGATTCCTAGAAGCCCTTCCAGACTCCCTCCGCCTACCCAAGGACGTCAGAGTACAAAAATCAGTTAAGTACCTACCCTGGATCTAATTTTGTCTCATGGAACAAATATGGTGGATAGATACAGTCACACCTCTAAAAACAAAAAAAACTTTTGTTATAAGAAACTAGCTCCCTGGTATACAGGAAATACCCTGAAGCAAACTTCCAGAAAATTGTAACGGAAATGGCGCTACACCAAACTGTCAGTCTTCAGACTTCTGATTGGTTGGGAAAGACAGTACCGTGCAGTACTGAAGTACAGGAAGAGCCCTCACTGCTGCTCGATCTTCCTACTTCCAACCTGATGGAGGAGGATAAAATCAATCCAAAATGTATTTTTTGATACTGTCTCAAAGCTATCTAAAAAGCAGCATTCCCCAAGAGAGGATGGCTTTCACTTCAGCAGTGATGAATTCATGAACTTCTTTGACGAAAAGATCATGATCATTAGAAAGCAAATTATGGACTCCTTTTTAATAAATCTGCGTATTTCTCCAAAAACACTGTTGTCCTGAGTTTGCACAGAACTGCCAGGACCTCGGATCAATGGAGACACAAGTTTTTTAATCCTGTATCTCTCGACACATTCACAAAAATAATCATGGCCTTGAAACTTTTCAGCTCCCTACTGGACCCTATTCCAACTAAACTACTGAAAGAGCTGCTTCCTGTGCTTGGCCCCCCTATATTGAACATAATAAGCAGATTCCTGTCCTCCGGATGTGTACCAAACTCACTAAAAGCGGCAGTAATAAAGCCTCTCATGAAAAAAACAAACCTTGACCCAATTTGTTTTTAAACTATTGGTCTATATCAAATCTCCCATTCCTCTCAGAAATGTTGTAAAAAGTTATTGCACAGCACCTCACTGCCTGCCTGAAGATAAATAATGTATACGAAATGCTCCAGTCTGATTTTAGACCCCATCATAGTACTGAGACTAAACTTGTGAAGTTTGTAAATTGCTTTTTAATGGTGTCAGACCGAGGCTCTGCATCTGTCCTTCTCCTCTTTAGTGTTGCGTTTGACACCATCGATCAGCACATTCCTTTTGGAGAAATTGGAAACCCTAATTGGTCGACAGCAGGCCTGGGCAACTCCAGTCCTCGGAGGCCTGATTGGTGTCACACTTTTCCCCCATCATCCCATAGCAAACACACCAAACCCTGGAAGCCTGTGTTTCAGACATTACATTACATTAAAATTAAATTTTAATGGCGTCAGACCAAGGCTCTGCATCTGTCCTCATGCTCCTAGACCTTAGTGTTGCTTTTGATACCATCGATCACCACAATCTTTTGGAGAGATTGGAAACCCAAATTGGTCTACACGGACAAGTTCTGGACCGGTTTAGATCTTATCTGTCAGAAAGATTGTCTCTGTGGATGGTTTGTCTTCTGACAAATCAATTGTAAATATCGGTGTTCCTCAAGGTTCTGTTTTAGGACCACTATTGTTTTCACTATATATAGCGGACGATACACAGCTGTACATTTCGATGAAACATGATGAAGTCCCAAAATTGCCCTCCCTTGGAAGCCTGTGTTTCAGACATAAGGAAGTGGATGACGGCAAATGTTATACTTTTAAACTCGGACAAAACAGAGATGCTTGTTCTAGGTCCCAAGAAACAAAGAGATCTTCTGTTGAATCTGACAATTGATCTTGACAGTTGTACAGTCATCTCAAATAAAACTGTGAACGACGTCGGCGTTACTCTGGACCCTGAACTCTCTCTTGACGAACACATCAATACTGTTTCTAGGACAGCTTTTTTCCGTCTATGTAACATTGCAAAAATCTGAAACTTTCTGTCCAATGATGCAGAAAAACTAATCCATGCTTTTGTCACTTCTAGGTTAGACTACTGCAGTGCTCTACTTTCTGCCTACCTGGATAAAGCACTAAATACACTTCAGTAAGTGTTAAACACGGCTGATAGAATCTTGACTAGAACCCAAAAAATGTGATCATATAACTCCAGTGACCTCTCTAAACTGGCTTCCTGTTAAGGCTGATTTCAAGGTGCTACTGCTAACCTACAAAGCATTACATGGTCGTCCTCCTAACTATCTCCCCACGATTTGGTCCTGCCGTACATACCTACACGTACGCTACGGTCACAAGATGCAGGCCTCCTTATTGTCCCTAGAATAAGGAAGCAGGGCTTTCTCCTATAGAGCTCCATTTTTATGGAATGGTCTGCCTATCTATGTGAGAGACACAGACTTTGTCTCAACCTTTAAGTCTTTATTGAAGACTCATCTCTTCAGTAGGCCCTATGATTGAGTGTAGTCTGGCCCAGGAGAGTGAAAATGAACAGCAAGGCACTAGAGTGACGAAACACCCTTGTTATCTATGCCTGTCCGGTTCCTCTCTCTCCACTGGGATTCTCTGCCTCTGACCCTATTACAGGGGCTGAGTCACTGGCTTACTGGTGCTCTTCCATGCCGTCCCTGGGAGGGGTGCATCAAGTCGTGCCAGGCTTTTTTTCACTATAGTCAACTTGAGTGGGTCGAGTCACTGACGTGATCTTCCTGTCCGGTTTGTGCCTCCGTCCCCCTGTCTCAGTCTCCAGTATCTATGCTGCAATAGTCTATGTGCCGGGGGTTAGGGTCAGCTGTTCCGATCTGGTATAATTCTCCTGTCTTATCTGGTGTCCTGTGTGAACTCAAATATGCTCCCTCTAATTCTCCCATCTCTCTCTATCTCTCACCTGAGCCTCAGGACTACGTGGCCTGGTGACTCCTGGCTGTCCCCAGTCCACCTGGTTGTGCTGTTGCTCCAGTTCCAACTGTTCTGCTTGCGGCTATGGAGCCCGGACCTGTTCACCGGACATTATACCTTGTCCCAGACCTGCTGTTTCAACTCTCTCTCTCTCTACTGCACCTGCTGTCTCGACCTCTGAATGCTCATCTATGAAATACCTACTGACATTTACTCCTGAGGTGCTGATCTGTTACACCCTCTACAACCAATGTGATTCTTATTTGATACTGCTGGTCATCTATGAATGTTTGAAATATTGAAGAATGATCTGGCCTTAATGGCCATGTACTCTTATAATCTCCACCTGGGCACAGCCAGAATAGGACTGGCCACCCCTCAGAGCCTGGTTCCTCTCTAGGTTTCTTCCTAGGTTCCTGCCTTTCCAGGGAGTTTTTCCTAGCCACTGTGCTTCTACACCTGCATTGCTTGCTGTTTGGGGTTTTAGGCTGGGTTTCTGTACAGCACTTTGAGGCATCTGCTGATTCAAAAAAGGTCTTTATAAATACATTTGATTTGAGGAGAGAGAGAAAGAGAGAGAGATGAAAACAGAGGGGGGAGAGAGCCCACTAAGCATTTTTTTTACGTAAGGCGACGTCTTCTCAATGTCTTTTTTCGGTCCTCTTTCTTTCTTTGGTATTTGGGTACGGCCCTGCCTTGATTTCAACATCCCACGGACGTAGATTATTGGCCAAGGCCAGATCAAATCTAACCAATTATAGAGGTCCACAGACGTCCTGTCTGAACCCGGCCTATATTTGGCCCAAACATATACGTTCAGATTCGGTTCAAATCTGGACTGGCCTATATTTGGCCCAAACATATACGTTCAGATTCGGTTCAAATCTGGACTGGCCTATATTTGGCCCAAACATATACGTTCAGATTCGGTTCAAATCTGGACTGGACTATATTTGGCCCAAACATATACGTTCAGATTTGGTTCAAATCTGGACTGGCCTATATTTGGCCCAAACATATACGTTCAGATTCGGTTCAAATCTGGACTGGCCTATATTTGGCCCAAACATATACGTTCAGATTCGGTTCAAATCTGGACTGGCCTATATTTGGCCCAGACATAGACGTCTACAATGGGTTGAAGTTTGGTCCGATCCGGATGAAGTCTGAACCAATCATAGTCATCTATGTTTCACAAGTTTAGACAGCATAGTACAGCATAGTAACAGTACAGTAGAGTAGAACACAGCAGAGTACAGTACAGTAGAGTAGAACACAGCAGAGTACAGTACAGTAGAGTAGAACACAGCAGAGTGCAGTACAGTAGAGTAGAACACAGCAGAGTACAGTACAGTAGAGTAGAACACAGCAGAGTACAGTACAGTAGAGTAGAACACAGCAGAGTACAGTACAGTAGAGTAGAACACAGCAGAGTGCAGTACAGTAGAGTAGAACACAGCAGAGTGCAGTACAGTAGAGTAGAACACAGCAGAGTACAGTACAGTAGAGTAGAACACAGCAGAGTGCAGTACAGTAGAGTAGAACACAGCAGAGTGCAGTACAGTAGAGTAGAACACAGCAGAGTACAGTACAGTAGAGTAGAACACAGCAGAGTGCAGTACAGTAGAGTAGAACACAGCAGAGTACAGTACAGTAGAGTAGAACACAGCAGAGTGCAGTACAGTAGAGTAGAACACAGCAGAGTACAGTACAGTAGAGTAGAACACAGCAGAGTGCAGTACAGTAGAGTAGAACACAGCAGAGTGCAGTACAGTAGAGTAGAACACAGCAGAGTACAGTACAGTAGAGTAGAACACAGCAGAGTACAGTACAGTAGAACACAGCAGAGTACAGTACAGTAGAGTAGAACACAGCAGAGTACAGTACAGTAGAGTAGAACACAGCAGAGTGCAGTACAGTAGAGTAGAACACAGCAGAGTACAGTACAGTAGAGTAGAACACAGCAGAGTACAGTACAGTAGAGTAGAACACAGCAGAGTACAGTACAGTAGAGTAGAACACAGCAGAGTGCAGTACAGTAGAGTAGAACACAGCAGAGTACAGTACAGTAGAGTAGAACACAGCAGAGTGCAGTACAGTAGAGTAGAACACAGCAGAGTGCAGTACAGTAGAGTAGAACACAGCAGAGTGCAGTACAGTAGAGTAGAACACAGCAGAGTGCAGTACAGTAGAGTAGAACACAGCAGAGTGCAGTACAGTAGAGTAGAACACAGCAGAGTACAGTACAGTACAGTACACAACACAGTTAAGAAAAGTAGCATACGGCACATTACAGTATAACACAGTAAAACATGCTAGAGTAGAGTAAAATAAAGAGAATAACATTATAGTGTACTGGTGCTTTGCAAGTGTTTTTTTTGTTTTTTTTTACATTTATATTTTCAAAAACATATCACAGTCGTAGCAAGACATATAAATAATAATCTGTAATGGTTACTGAGAATGTTATTTTAGCTGAAGTGGTCTGTTGGTTTATTCTGTAGGTTGAACTTCTTTGAACATCATCACGGCTAGTTTTAAAGCTTTCAACTGTGATAGATGTAAGTAATAATACATATTTTGCTGCAATCTTCAGTTGTCTCCTTTTTTCCTAGTATTGTGATAAACTGCCTACTTCAATGTAAAATGTACAGTAGTTGAAATTTGGCTGTAGAATCAATGACCGAAAAATACCTATTTTTTTTCCAATTGCCTGTAAATTACATACAGTGCCTTGCGAAAATATTCGGACCCCTTGAACTTTGCGACCTTTTGCCACATTTCAGGCTTCAAACATAAAGATATAAAACTGTATTTTTTGTGAAGAATCAACAACAAGCGGGACACAATCATGAAGTGGAATGACATTTATTGGATATTTCAAACTTTTTTAACAATTCAAAAACTTAAAAATTGGGCGTGCAAAATTATTCAGCCCCCTTAAGTTAATACTTTGTAGCGCCACCTTTTGCTGCGATTACAGCTGTAAGTCGCTTGGGGTATGTCTCTATCAGTTTTGCACATCGAGAGACTGACATTTTTTCCCATTCCTCCTTGCAAAACAGCTCGAGCTCAGTGAGGTTGGATGGAGAGCATTTGTGAACAGCAGTTTTCAGTTCTTTCCACAGATTCTCGATTGGATTCAGGTCTGGACTTTGACTTGGCCATTCTTATTTTTGAACCATTCCATTGTAGATTTTGCTTTATGTTTTGGATCATTGTCTTGTTGGAAGACAAATCTCTGTCCCAGTCTCAGGTCTTTTGCAGACTCCATCAGGTTTTCTTCCAGAATGGTCCTGTATTTGGCTCCATCCATCTTCCCATCAATTTTAACCATCTTCCCTGTCCCTGCTGAAGAAAAGCAGGCCCAAACCATGATGCTGCCACCACCACGTTTGACAGTGGGGATGGTGTGTTCAGAGGGATGAGCTGTGTTGCTTTTACGCCAAACATAACGTTTTGCATTGTTGCCAAAAAGTTCAATTTTGGTTTCATCTGACCAGAGCACCTTCTTCCACATGTTTGGTGTGTCTCCCAGGTGGCTTGTGGCAAACTTTAAACGACACTTTTTATGGATATCTTTAAGAAATGGCTTTCTTCTTGCCACTCTTCCATAAAGGCCAGATTTGTGCAATATACGACTGATTGTTGTCCTATGGACTGAGTCTCCCACCTCAGCTGTAGATCTCTGCAGTTCATCCAGAGTGATCATGGGCCTCTTGGCTGCATCTCTGATCAGTCTTCTCCTTGTATGAGCTGAAAGTTTAGAGGGACGGCCAGGTCTTGGTAGATTTGCAGTGGTCTGATACTCCTTCCATTTCAATATTATCGCTTGCACAGTGCTCCTTGGGATGTTTAAAGCTTGGGAAATATTTTTGTATCCAAATCCGGCTTTAAACTTCTTCACAACAGTATCTCGGACCTGCCTGGTGTGTTCCTTGTTCTTCATGATGCTCTCTGCGCTTTTAACGGACCTCTGAGACTATCACAGTGCAGGTGCATTTATACGGAGACTTGATTACACACAGGTGGATTGTATTTATCATCATTAGTCATTTAGGTCAACATTGGATCATTCAGAGATCCTCACTGAACTTCTGGAGAGAGTTTGCTGCACTGAAAGTAAAGGGGCTGAATAATTTTGCACGCCCAATTTTTCAGTTTTTGATTTGTTAAAAAAGTTTGAAATATCCAATAAATGTCGTTCCACTTCATGATTGTGTCCCAGTTGTTGTTGATTCTTCACAAAAAAATACAGTTTTATATCTTTATGTTTGAAGCCTGAAATGTGGCAAAAGGTTGCAAAGTTCAAGGGGGCCGAATACTTTCGCAAGGCACTGTATATTCAAACGTCCGGAAAATAAGTGTGTTTTCGACATCCAGGAAAATACATATTTTAAAATAAGTAATAATTTTCATAGTCCCGAAAATATGCAGTTGTGACATCGGGGAAAATACAACTTTTCACCTTTCATTCATCACCTAAAATGAATGTGAAAGTCATTGTCTGGAAATTACTTCTAAAATACATATTTTCAACATCATTTTACACTTACTGGGAAAGGGGGTGAGGAGGGAGTGGAGAGTGGAGAGTGGGGAGTGGGGAGTGGAGAGTGGGGAGTGGAGAGAGGAGAGTGGAGAGTGGATAGTGGAGAGTGGAGAGTGGGGAGTGGAGAGTGGAGAGTGGGGAGTTGGGGGTGGAGAGTGGGGAGTGGAGAGTGGGGAGTTGGGAGTGGAGAGTAGGGAGTGGAGAGTGGGGAGTGGGGAGTGGAGAGTGGGGAGTTGGGAGTGGGGGAGTGGGGAGTAGAGAGTGGAGAGTGGGGAGTGGAGAGAGGGGAGTGGAGAGAGGGGAGTGGAGAGTGGAGAGTGGGGAGTGGGGAGTGGAGAGTGGGGAGTGATGAGTGGAGAGTGGGGAGTGGAGAGTGGAGAGTGGGGAGTGGGGAGTGATGAGTGGGGAGTGGAGAGTGGGGAGTGGAGAGTGGGGAGTTGGGAGTGGAGAGAGGGGAGTAGAGAGTGGAGAGTGGAGAGTGGGGAGTGTGGAGTGGGGAGTGGGGAGTGGGGAGTGGAGAGTGGGGAGTTGGGAGTGGAGAGAGGGGAGTAGAGAGTGGAGAGTGGGGAGTGGAGAGTGTGGAGTGGGGAGTGGGGAGTGGAGAGTGGGGAGTGGGGAGTAGGGAGTGGAGAGTGGGGAGTGGGGAGTGGGGAGTGGAGAGTGGGGAGTTGGGAGTGGGGGAGTGGGGAGTAGAGAGTGGAGAGTGGGGAGTGGAGAGAGGGGAGTGGAGAGAGGGGAGTGGAGAGTGGAGAGTGGGGAGTGGGGAGTGGAGAGTGGGGAGTGATGAGTGGAGAGTGGGGAGTGGAGAGTGGAGAGTGGGGAGTGGGGAGTGATGAGTGGGGAGTGGAGAGTGGGGAGTGGAGAGTGGGGAGTTGGGAGTGGAGAGAGGGGAGTAGAGAGTGGAGAGTGGAGAGTGGGGAGTGTGGAGTGGGGAGTGGGGAGTGGGGAGTGGAGAGTGGGGAGTTGGGAGTGGAGAGAGGGGAGTAGAGAGTGGAGAGTGGGGAGTGGAGAGTGTGGAGTGGGGAGTGGGGAGTGGAGAGTGGGGAGTGGGGAGTAGGGAGTGGAGAGTGGGGAGTGGGGAGTGGAGAGTGGGGAGTGTGGAGTAGGGAGTGGAGAGTGGGGAGTGGAGAGTAGGGAGTGGAGAGTGGGGGAGTGGGGAGTAGAGAGTGGAGAGTGGGGAGTGGAGAGAGGGGAGTGGAGTGGAGAGTGGAGAGTGGGGAGTTGGGAGTGGAGAGTGGGGAGTGGGGAGTGGAGAGTGGGGAGTGATGAGTAGAGAGTGGGGAGTGGAGAGTGGAGAGTGGGGAGTGAGGAGTGATGAGTGGGGAGTGATGAGTGGAGAGTGGGGAGTGGGGAGTGGGGAGTGGAGAGTGGGGAGTTGGGAGTGGAGAGTGGGGAGTAGAGAGTGGAGAGTGGAGAGTGGGGAGTGTGGAGTGGGGAGTGGGGAGTGGGCAGGGAGAGTGTGGAGTAGAGAGTGGAGAGTGGGGAGTTGGGAGTGGAGAGTGGGGAGTTGGGAGTGGAGAGAGGGGAGTAGAGAGTGGAGAGTGGAGAGTGGGGAGTGGAGAGTGTGGAGTGGGGAGTGGGGAGTGGGGAGTGGAGAGTGGGGAGTGGGGAGTTGGGAGTGGAGAGTGGGGAGTAGAGAGTGGAGAGTGGGGAGTGGAGAGTGGAGAGTGGGGAGTGGGGAGTAGAAAGTGGAGAGAAAGAGATGGGTTGGAGATAGCCGGGGGCAAGGTGAGAGAAGAGGTGTCCGCCATAACACACAGTAAATCAGTCCACTGAGCAGAACCAGTCCAGACGGGACAGAAGTGGATCCAGGTCCAGGCACTGTCAACTAGCGTACAAGGACACACACACAACCGGTGAAAACTGTGACAGGAAAAACAACAAGGTCTACAGTGGGAATAGTAGGTCATTAGTTTCCCTTATGGGGCCCAGATGAGGCTGTGTATGTGGGCTGGAACTAGTTTCCCTGTCCCGGTCCCAGATCAGATGCTGTAGTAGACCCTTATACCCTGTAGCCCAGCTACAGACAGTACTACTGGTCCTAGATCAGATGTTAGTATAGTAGACCCTTATACACTGTAGCTCAGCTACAGACAGGACTACTGGTCCTAGATCAGATGTTAGTATAGTAGACCCTTATACCCTGTAGCCCAGCTACAGACAGTACTACTGGTCCTAGATCAGCTAAAGACAGCATATTACAACTGGATTTCATTATTTCCTGGGCACCGCTCAGCAAACGCCAACCTTTCCATCAGAACCACCTACCCTTAATGGGTCCAAAACAGCTACAGTCATTGGCCTATGTAATGCCCTAATGCCCTACTGTTAAAGAAACTGCAGTAACTGCTATCTCAGTGCAAGAGGCGTCACTACAGTAACCTGGTTCGAATCCAGGATGTATCACACCCGGCTGTGATTGGGAGTCTCATAGGTCGGCGCACAATTGGCCCAGCGTCGTCCGGGGTTTGGCCGAGGGGTTTAGGCCGTCATTGTAAATAAGAATCTTAACCGACTTGCCTCGTTGAATAAAGAACCAATAAATAACATATGACCTGGTGTACACGTGGCAGTGAACTTCGTATCCAGTGACCTAGTAGCAGCCCTTGACGGCAGGTAATCACCGTTTACGATGACTGTGTTTTAAAACATATGGCCTTTATCCTTCATATCAGAGAGGAAAAATAAACTTTTTTTTTTTACAGATCCATACAGCTATGGAGCCTCCATCCTACTAAACTACACTGTAGTAGTTACAGATGCCTCCATCCTACTAAACTACACTGTAGTAGCTACAGACCCATACAGCCTCCATCCTACTAAACTACACTGTAGTAGTTACAGATCCATACAGCCTCCATCCTACTAAACTACACTGTAGTAGTTACAGATCCATACAGCCTCCATCCTACTAAACTACACTGTAGTAGCTACAGACCCATACAGCCTCCATCCTACTAAACTACACTGTAGTAGCTACAGACCCATACAGCCTCCATCCTACTAAACTACACTGTAGTAGCTACAGACCCATACAGCCTCCATCCTACTAAACTACACTGTAGTAGTTACAGACCCATACAGCCTCCATCCTACTAAACTATACTGTAGTAGTTACAGATCCATACAGCCTCCATCCTACTAAACTACACTGTAGTAGTTACAGACCCATACAGCCTCCATCCTACTAAACTACACTGTAGTAGTCACAGACCCATACAGCTATGGAGCCTCCATCCTACTAAACTACACTGTAGTAGCTACAGACCCATACAGCCTCCATCCTACTAAACTACACTGTAGTAGTCACAGACCCATACAGCTATGGAGCCTCCATCCTACTAAACTACACTGTAGTAGCTACAGACCCATACAGCCTCCATCCTACTAAACTACACTGTAGTAGTTACAGACCCATACAGCCTCCATCCTACTAAACTACACTGTAGCAGTTACAGACCCATACAGCCTCCATCCTACTAAACTACACTGTAGTAGTCACAGACCCATACAGCTATGGAGCCTCCATCCTACTAAACTACACTGTAGTAGCTACAGACCCATACAGCCTCCATCCTACTAAACTACACTGTAGTAGTTACAGACCCATACAGCCTCCATCCTACTAAACTACACTGTAGTAGTTACAGACCCATACAGCCTCCATCCTACTAAACTACACTGTAGTAGTTACAGACCCATACAGCCTCCATCCTACTAAACTACACTGTAGCAGTTACAGATGCCTCCATCCTACTAAACTACACTGTAGTAGCTACAGACACATACAGCCTCCATCCTACTAAACTACACTGTAGTAGCTACAGACCCATACAGCCTCCATCCTCCTAAACTACACTGTAGCAGTTACAGACCCATACAGCCTCCATCCTACTAAACTACACTGTAGCAGTTACAGACCCATACAGCCTCCATCCTACTAAACTACACTGTAGTAGCTACAGACCCATACAGCCTCCATCCTCCTAAACTACACTGTAGCAGTTACAGACCCATACAGCCTCCATCCTACTAAAGTACACTGTAGCAGTTACAGACCCATACAGCTATAGAGCCTCCATCCTACTAAACTACACTGTAGTAGTTACAGACCCATACAGGTATGGAGCCTTCATCCTACTAAACTACACTGTAGTAGCTACAGACCCATACAGCCTCCATCCTACTAAACTACACTGTAGTAGTTACAGATCCATACAGCCTCCATCCTACTAAACTACACTGTAGTAGTTACAGACCCATACAGCCTCCATCCTACTAAACTACACTGTAGCAGTTACAGATGCCTCCATCCTACTAAACTACACTGTAGTAGTTACAGATCCATACAGCCTCCATCCTACTAAACTACACTGTAGTAGTTACAGATCCATACAGCCTCCATCCTACTAAACTACACTGTAGTAGTTACAGATCCATACAGCCTCCATCCTACTAAACTACACTGTAGTAGCTACAGACCCATACAGCCTCCATCCTACTAAACTACACTGTAGTAGTTACAGATCCATACAGCCTCCATCCTACTAAACTACACTGTAGTAGTTACAGATTCATACAGCCTCCATCCTACTAAACTACACTGTAGTAGTTACAGACCCATACAGCCTCCATCCTACTAAACTACACTGTAGTAGCTACAGACCCATACAGCCTCCATCCTACTAAACTACACTGTAGTAGCTACAGATCCATACAGCCTCCATCCTACTAAACTACACTGTAGTAGTTACAGACCCATACAGCCTCCATCCTACTAAACTACACTGTAGTAGCTACAGACCCATACAGCCTCCATCCTACTAAACTACACTGTAGTAGTTACAGACCCATACAGCTATGGAGCCTCCATCCTACTAAACTATACTGTAGCAGTTACAGACCCATACAGCCTCCATCCTACTAAACTATACTGTAGCAGTTACAGATGCCTCCATCCTACTAAACTACACTGTAGTAGTTACAGACCCATACAGCCTCCATCCTACTAAACTATACTGTAGCAGTTACAGACCCATACAGCCTCCATCCTACTAAACTATACTGTAGCAGTTACAGACCCATACAGCCTCCATCCTACTAAACTACACTGTAGTAGTTACAGACCCATACAGCCTCCATCCTACTAAACTACACTGCCACTACACTTCCTGAGTTAAATTCACACACAGGTGTTCAGAGGATATTAGATTAGATAATTATCCCAGGTGTTCAGAGGACGTTAGATTAGATAATTATCCCAGGTGTTCAGAGGACGTTAGATTAGATAATTATCCCAGGTGTTCAGAGGACGTTAGATTAGATATTTATCCCAGGTGTTCAGAGGACGTTAGATTAGATATTTATCCCAGGTGTTCAGAGGACGTTAGATTAGATATTTATCCCAGGTGTTCATAGGACATTAGATTAGATCATTATCCCAGGTGTTCAGAGGACGTTAGATTAGATCATTATCCCAGGTGTACAGAGGATATTAGATTAGATAATTATCCCAGGTGTTCAGAGGACGTTAGATTAGATAATTATCCCAGGTGTTCAGAGGACGTTAGATTAGATAATTATCCCAGGTGTTCAGAGGACGTTAGATTAGATAATTATCCCAGGTGTTCAGAGGACGTTAGATTAGATAATTATCCCAGGTGTTCTCCTCTGTCTTCCGTCTGTCAGTAAACACTATAACTTGAAGATATGGCCGTGTGGGAAACACAAACCCTCAGATGTGTATCAATTTAACCTTTAATTTGTATTACTTCCTGGCTGATGTGAAAGATATAGTCCCTGTTTCCAAAACACGACCGCTAGCGATGCGTGTCAACGTTTCAGACCGAGTGTCGGGGCTCTTAACAAAAAGAGCCCACAGGAAGAAGATACCTTCATGAATAGGCTGCTAGGAGTGTTACTGAATCATATGAGGAGGGAGAAGACTGCCACACACACACACACACACACACACACACACACACACACACAAAAACACCCAGGCACCCTGCAGCTCTCAGTAGCAGCTCTCAGATGGTCACTACAGAGGGTCGGTGGGTACTGACAGGAACACACACACACACACACACACGCACAACACATACACACACGCATAACACATACACACACACACAACACATACACACACACGCACACACACACACAGGCACCCTGCGGCTCTCAGATGGTCACTACAAAGGCTCAGTGGGGACTGACAAGGAACACACAACAGCCGACCCTTCCTGACAGACTGGAGGCTAAAATCCTCAAGAGTTACAGACGGCTGGTGTCACATGTCATTTTCTTTCTTCCCCTTTTGTGACACGGTCAATGGAAGAGAACTGTGTCTTTTGTGACATGGTCAATGGAAGAGAACTGTGTCTTTTGTGACACGGTCAATGGAAGAGAACTGTGTCTTTTGTGACACGGTCAATGGAAGAGAACTGTGTCTTTTGTGACACGGTCAATGGAAGAGAACTGTGTCTTTTGTGACACGGTCAATGGAAGAGAACTGTGTCTTTTGTGACACGGTCAATGGAAGAGAACTGTGTCTTTTGTGACACGGTCAATGGAAGAGAACTGTGTCTTTTGTGACACGGTCAATGGAAGAGAACTGTGTCTTCTAATGAGTCTGAGTCTGTATTCATAAAGCTTCTCACTAATGATCTAGGATCAGTTCTGCCTTTTTTTCCCCCCTGTCCAAACATATCAAGACAGTTGTGAAGAGGGCACGACAAAGCCTATTCCCCCTCGGGAACCTAAATGGCATGGGTCTAGAGATCCTCAAAAGGTTTTACAGCTGCACCATCGAGAGCATCCTGACCGGTTGCATCACTGCCTGGTACGGCAATTGCTCGGCCTCTGACCGCAAGGCACTACAGAGGGTAGTGCGTATGGCCCAGTACATCACTGGGGCTAAGCTGCCTGCCATCCAGGACCTCTACACCAGGTGGTGTCAGATGAAGGCCCTAACAATTGTCAAAGACCCCAGCCACCCCAGTCATAGACTGTTCTCTCTACTACCGCATGGCAAGCGGTACCGGAGTGCCAAGTCTAGGACAAAAAGGCTTCTCAACAGTTTTTACCCCCAAGCCATAAGACTCCTGAACATGTAACCAATGGTTACCCCAACTATTTGCATTGTGTGCCCCCCCAACCCCTCTCGTTACGCTGCTGCTACTCTCTGTTTATCTTAGATGCATAGTCACTTTAACTATACATTCATGTACATACTACCTCAATTGGGCCGACCAACCAGTGCTCGCGCAGTGGCTTACCGGACTATCTGCATTGTGTCCTGCCACCCACCACCTACCACCCCCTCTTTTACGCTACTGCTACTCTCTGTTCATCATATATGCATAGTCACTTTAACCATATCTACATGTACATACTACCTCAATCAGCCTGACTAACCGGTGTCTGTATGTAGCCTCGCTACTTTTATAGCCTCTCTACTGTATATAACCTCTCTACTGTATATAGCCTCTCTACTGTATATAGCCTCTCTACTGTATATAGCCTCTACTGTTTATATCCTCGCTACTGTATATATCCTCTCTACTGTATATATCCTCTCTACTGTATATAGTCTCTCTACTCTATATAGCCTCTCTACTGTATATAGCCTCGCTACTGTATATAGCCTCTCTACTGTATATAGCCTCTCTACTGTATATAACCTCTACACCTGTAAGGTCTACTACACCTGTTGTATTCAGCATTTCACTGTAAGGTCTACTACACCTGTTGTATTCAGCATTTCACTGTAAGGTCTACTACACCTGTTGTATTCAGGATTTCACTGTTAGGTCTACTACACCTGTTGTATTCAGCATTTTACTGTAAGGTCTACTACACCTGTTGTATTCAGCATTTCACTGTAAGGTCTACTACACCTGTTGTATTCAGCATTTCACCGTAAGGTCTACTACACCTGTTGTATTCAGCATTTCACCGTAAGGTCTACTACACCTGTTGTATTCAGCATTTCACTGTAAGGTCTACTACACCTGTTGTATTCAGCATTTCACTGTAAGGTCTACTACACCTGTTGTATTCAGCATTTCACTGTAAGGTCTACTACACCTGTTGTATTCAGCATTTCAATGTAAGGTCTACTACACCTGTTGTATTCAGCATTTCACTGTAAGGTCTACTACACCTGTTGTATTCAGCATTTCACTGTAAGGTCTACTACACCTGTTGTATTCAGGATTTCACTGTTAGGTCTACTACACATGTTGTATTCAGCATTTCACTGTGAGGTCTACTACACCTGTTGTATTCAGCATTTCACTGTAAGGTCTACTACACCTGTTGTATTCAGCATTTCACTGTAAGGTCTACTACACCTGTTGTATTCAGCATTTCACTGTGAGGTCTACTACACCTGTTGTATTCAGCATTTCACTGTAAGGTCTACTACACCTGTTGTATTCAGCATTTCACTCTGAGGTCTACTACACCTGTTGTATTCAGCATTTCACTGTAAGGTCTACTACACCTGTTGTATTAAGCATTTCACTGTGGGGTCTACTACACCTGTTGTATTCAGCATTTCACTGTAAGGTCTACTACACCTGTTGTATTCAGCATTTCACTGTGAGGTCTACTACACCTGTTGTATTCAGCATTTCACTGTGAGGTCTACTACACCTGTTGTATTCAGCATTTCACTGTAAGGTCTACTACACCTGTTGTATTCAGCATTTCACTGTAAGGTCTACTACACCTGTTGTATTCAGCATTTCACTGTAAGGTCTACTACACCTGTTGTATTCAGCGTTTCACTGTGAGGTCTACTACACCTGTTGTATTCAGCATTTCACTGTAAGGTCTACTACACCTGTTGTATTCAGCATTTCACTGTAAGGTCTACTACACCTGTTGTATTCAGCATTTCACTGTAAGGTCTACTACACCTGTTGTATTCAGCATTTCACTGTAAGGTCTACTACACCTGTTGTATTCAGCATTTCACTCTGAGGTCTACTACACCTGTTGTATTCAGCATTTTCACTGTGAGGTCTACTACACCTGTTGTATTCAGCATTTTCACTGTGAGGTCTACTACACCTGTTGTATTCAGCATTTCACTCTGAGGTCTACTACATCTGTTGTATTCAGCGCACGTGACAAATAAACTTTGATTTGATGATAATAGAATCAGATTATATGAGACCAGGGGAGGAATCTGATTCTAGGACATCAACGTTGATCCGCCTGTAGTTTTCCACTTTAATTTTTCAGTTTTGCATTTTAATTTTTTATCTCCAAATCCAGACCTCCATGGGGTTGATGAATTTGATTTCCATTGATAATTTTTGTGTGATTTTGTCGTCAGCACATTCAACTATGTAAAGAAAAAAAGTATTTAATAAGAATATTTCATTCATTCAGATCTAGGATGTGTTATTTTAGTGTTCCCTTTATTTTTTTTGAGCAGTGTATATATCTAGGCCCCGTGGAGAAATAATTAATCAGAGGGAGATGTACAAGAGTGAATGTATTCAACTGATTTCAATTAACGTAAACCTAAACATCTTCACTTATTAAAGCCTCTCTGTTCATCATATATGCATAGTCACTTTAAACATATCTACCTATTCAAACATCTTCACTTATTAAAGCCTCTCTGTTCATCATATATGCATAGTCACTTTAACCATACCTACCTATTCAAACATCTTCACTTATTAATGCTGATCAGTCGTGCAGTAAGGCTTTTTAACTTTTATCTCAAATGGCACCCTATTCCCTATATAGTGCACTACTTTAGACCAGAGCCCTATTGCACCCTATTCCCTATATATAGTGCACTACTTTAGACCAGAGCCCTATGGCAAGTAGTGCACTATTAGGGAATAGGGTTCTTTAGGGCTGGTCTAAAGTAGTGCACTATATAGGGAATAGGGTTCTTTAGGGCTGGTCTAAAGTAGTGCACTATATAGGGAATAGGGCTCTGGTCTAAAGTAGTGCACTATATAGGGAATAGGGCTCTGGTCTAAAGTAGTGCACTATATAGGGAATAGGGCTCTCTGGTCTAAAGTAGTGCACTATATAGGGAATAGGGCTCTGGTCTAAAGTAGTGCACTATATAGGGAATAGGGCTCTGGTCTAAAGTAGTGCACTATATAGGGAATAGGGCTCTGGTCTAAAGTAGTGCACTATATAGGGAATAGGGCTCTGGTCTAAAGTAGTGCACTATATAGGGAATAGGGTGCCATTTGGGATGCAGTCATTGTGCTGGAAACTTTAGGATGCACAGAAGCACAAAACTGAATAGAGGCTATTTTAGTACAACAGCATTATTGCGGTGCCCTTGAGCAAAATCACACATTATGTATCCTATTTGAGAGGTTGCTGAGTCATGAGTTTTATTACAAATACAGTACGTAGCCTACCTTTCTACTTAATGGAAGAAAAAACATCAGAATATCATCTAGCGAAAATTGAAACTATAATTTATCATGTAGATAATGTTTGTGTCACACCACCTCAGGGTAAAGCGTTGTGTCAAGTGTTTTCTGGTCTCTTAAAATACAAATCAAATAAATGTGTTTTAGGGTGGAAGGCGGCAGGCCGCGAAGGATGAGGTGGAGAAATGGTGGAAGGCGGCAGGCCGCAAAGGATGAGGTGGAGAAATGGTGGAAGGCGGCAGGCCGCAAAGGATGAGGTGGAGAAATGGTGGAAGGTGGCAGGCCGCAAAGGATGAGGTGGAGAAATGGTGGAAGGTGGCAGGCCGCAAAGGATGAGGTGGAGAAATGGTGGAAGGTGGCAGGCCGCAAAGGATGAGGTGGAGAAATGGTGGAAGGTGGCAGGCCGCAAAGGATGAGGTGGAGAAATGGTGGGAGGCGGCAGGCCGCAAAGGATGAGGTGTAGAAATGGTGGAAGGTGGCAGGCCGCAAAGGATGAGGTGGAGAAATGGTGGGAGGCGGCAGGCCGCAGAGGATGAGGTGGAGAAATGGTGGAAGGTGGCAGGCCGCAAAGGATGAGGTGGAGAAATGGTGGGAGGCGGCAGGCCGCAAAGGATGAGGTGGAGAAATGGTGGAAGGTGGCAGGCCGCAAAGGATGAGGTGGAGAAATGGTGGGAGGCGGCAGGCCGCAAAGGATGAGGTGGAGAAATGGTGGGAGGTGGCAGGCCGCAAAGGATGAGGTGGAGAAATGGTGGAAGGTGGCAGGCCGCAAAGGATGAGGTGGAGAAATGGTGGAAGGTGGCAGGCCGCAAAGGATGAGGTGGAGAAATGGTGGAAGGTGGCAGGCCGCAAAGGATGAGGTGGAGAAATGGTGGAAGGTGGCAGGCCGCAAAGGATGAGGTGGAGAAATGGTGGAAGGTGGCAGGCCGCAAAGGATGAGGTGGAGAAATGGTGGAAGGTGGCAGGCCGCAAAGGATGAGGTGGAGAAATGGAAACTCATTTTTCAACCACTCAGCAAATTTCTTGTTAACAAACTATCCGATTTGGCAAGTCGGTTAGGACATCTACTTTGTGCATGACACAAGTCGTTTTTCCAACAATTGTTTACAGACAGATCATTTCACTTAAAAGTCATGGTATCACAATTCCAGTGGGTCAGAAGTTTACATACACTAAGTTGACTGTGCCTTTAAACAGCTTGGACAATTCCAGAAAATAATGTCATGGCTCTAGAAGCTTCTGATACATCATTTGAGTCAACTGTAGGTGTCTCATTTGCACATGCTGTATACAGATTTTCCTACTGTATTATTGATGGTATGTTGGTTTATTCCATTTGTAACTCTGTGTTGTTGTATGTGTCAAACTGCTTTGCTTTATCTTGGCCAGGTCGCAGTTGTAAATGAGAACTTGTTCTCAACTAGCCTACCTGGTTAAATAAAGGTGAAATAAATCAAATGAAACATAAAAACCTGTGGATGTATTTCAAGACCTACCTTCAAACTCAGTGCCTCTTTGCTTGACATCATGAGAAAATCAAAAGAAATCAGTCAAGACCTCAGAAAAAACTTTGTAGACCTCCACAAGTCTGGTTCATCCTTGGGAGCAATTTCCAAATGCCTGAAGGTACCACGTTCATCTGTACAAACAATAGTACGCAAGTATGAACACCATCCCAACTGTGAAGCACGGGGGGGGGGCAGCATCATGTTGTGGGGGTGCTTTGCTGCAGGAGAGACTGGTACACAAAATAGTATGGCGTCATGAGGAAGGAAAATTACGTGGATCTATTGAAGCAACATCTCTAGACATCAGTCAGGAAGTTAAAGCTTGGTCGCAAATGGGTCTTCCAAATGGATAATGACTCCAAGCATACAACCAAAGTTGTGGCAAAATGGCTTAAGGACAACAAAGTCAAGGTATTGGAGGGGCCATCACAAAGCCCTGACCTCAATCCCATAGACAATTTGTTGGCCGAACTGAAAAAGCGTGTGTGAGCAAGGAGGCCTACAAACCTGACTCAGTTACACCAGCTCTGTCAGGAGGAACGGGCCAAAATTCACCCAACTTATTGTGGGAAGCTTTTGGAAGGCTACCCGAAACGTTTGACCCAAGTCAAACAATTTAAAGGCAATGCTACCAAATACTAATTGAGTGTATGTAAAACTTCTGACCCACTGAGAAGGTGATGAAAGCTGAAATAAATCATTCCCTCTACTAATATTCCAACATTTTACATTCATTAAAATAAAGTGGTGATCCTAACTGACTTAAAACAGGGAATTTCTACTAGGATTAAATGTCAGGAATTGTGAAAAACTGAGAAAACTGGCTAAGGTGTATGTAAACTTCCGACTTTAACTGTATGTGTAACTGATATATGCACACACACACACACACACACTACATGTTAAAGTGTTTAAATGTATGTAAACTGTAAAGTATTTTGTCTGTAATGTCTTTTTCGTTTTCTGTCAGAGTCCTGTAAGACTATCTGTTGCCATCGTCATAATGGGGATCCTAATAAATCAAATAAAAATCACTGTCCACTGTACCACCTGGAGCCTCTCCCTATCTATTGTCCTCTGTACCGCCTGGAGCCTCTCCCTATCTATTGTCCTCTGTACCGCCTGGAGCCTCTCCCTATCTATTGTCCTCTGTACCGCCTGGAGCCTCTCCCTATCTATTGTCCTCTGTACCGCCTGGAGCCTCTCCCTATCTATTGTCCTCTCTACCGCCTGGAGCCTCTCCCTATCTATTGTCCTCTGTACCGCCTGGAGCCTCTCCCTATCTATTGTCCTCTGTACCGCCTGAAGCCTCTCCCTATCTATTGTCCGCTGTACCGCCTGAAGCCTCTCCCTATCTATTGTCCTCTGTACCGCCTGGAGCCTCTCCCTATCTATTGTCCTCTGTACCGCCTGGAGCCTCTCCCTATCTATTGTCCTCTGTACCACCTGGAGCCTCTCCCTATCTATTGTCCTCTGTACCGCCTGGAGCCTCTCCCTATCTATTGTCCGCTGTACCGCCTGGAGCCTCTCCCTATCTATTGTCCTCTGTACCGCCTGGAGCCTCTCCCTATCTATTGTCCACTGTACCGCCTGGAGCCTCTCCCTATCTATTGTCCTCTGTACCGCCTGGAGCCTCTCCCTATCTATTGTCCGCTGTACCGCCTGAAGCCTCTCCCTATCTATTGTCCTCTGTACCGCCTGGAGCCTCTCCCTATCAATTGTCCTCTGGACCGCCTGGAGCCATCTCCCTATCTATTGTCCGCTGTACCGCCTGGAGCCTCTCCCTATCTATTGTCCGCTGTACCGCCTGGAGCCTCTCCCTATCTATTGTCCGCTGTACTGCCTGAAGCCTCTCCCTATCTATTGTCCACTGTACCGCCTGAAGCCTCTCCCTATCTATTGTGATGGTGGAGGGCCAGCCTGGAGTTATAATATCTAATTCTATGGAGCCAGTTTAAATATGGAATCGGCATAGAATACTACCGTGGCAAAGGGGGGAACAGAACAGTGTGTCTTACGGCTATTCTCCTGTTTCAGGATGTTGTGATGCGTCAGCTCAGGGAGATGATACGGAGGAGAGGTCTTTCTGTGTCTGTATGGTCGCTGTATAATATTCTGTCTGGGGGGGTGAAGTGTCAAGGGCCAGCAGGATGCTAGTAATGAGTTTTAATGAACTGTGTAATTCTAATGACTTCAGTGGGTTCAGTCACAGGGTTCAACCTCTGAGATAGATGGAGGTGAGGGGTCTCTGTGGGTCTGTTCTACTGTACTGATATACCTCATCTCTGTGGGTCTGTAATAGTGTACTGTACTGATATACCTAATCTCTTTGTGTCTGTTCTACTGTACTGATATACCTCATCTCTGTGGGTCTGTTCTAGTGTACTGATTTACCTCATCTCTGTGTGTCTGTTATAGTGTGCTGATATACCTCATCTCTGTGTGTCTGTTATAGTGTGCTGATATACCTCATCTCTGTGGGTCTGTTATAGTGTGCTGATATACCTCATCTCTGTGTGTCTGTTATAGTGTACTGATATACCTCATCTCTGTGGGTCTGTTATAGTGTACTGATATACCTCATCTCTGTGGGTCTGTTATAGTGTACTGATATACCTCATCTCTGTGGGTCTGTTATAGTGTAATATCTGGTCTGCAGCTCTAGTCCATTCGCCCGAGGGATGTGTCATCTTCAACAACAATGTATCACAAGGTAATCCAACTACTCAACCAAGACATTCAAAGCGACTAACATAGCCACCTCCCACCCTGACTTAGTGTGGTGTCCACATGGTGTCTGTTTAAGCAGCTGTCTGACGCCTGGCCTGGGCCCATTTCAATAATGATCCCTGTGCTAACAAGGCTAGCCTGGGCCCATCTCAATAATGAAACCTGTGCCAACAAAGCTAGTCTGAGCCCATCTCAATAATGAAACCTGCGCCAACAAGGCTAGTCAGAGCCCATCTCAATAATGAAATCTGTGCTAACAAGGCTAGTCAGAGCCCATCTCAATAATGAAACCTGTGCCAACAAGGCTAGTCAGAGCCCATCTCAATAATGAACTCTGTGCTAACAAGGCTGGTCTGAGCCCATCTCAATAATGACCACATGCTAAGGAGCCTGTACCCTGGGCCAATCTCAATAATGAACCCTGTGCTAACAAGGCTGGTCTGAGCCCATCTCAATAATGAACCCTGTGCTAACAAGGCTAGTCAGAGTCCATCTCAATAATGACCACATGCTAAGGAGCCTGTACCCTGGGCCCATCTCAGTAATGAACCCCATGCTGACTAGTGTGTATCCTGGGCCCATCTCAATAATGCCAACGAACCTGTATCATGAACCTACCTCAGTAATGATCCTCATGCTAACGACCCTCCTAGTCACACCCCTCCCTCCCTCCCTCCCTCCCTCCCTCCCTCCCTCCCTCCCTCCCTCCCTCCCTCCCTCCCTCCCTCCCTCCCCCCCTCCTTCACTCTCACTCTTCCCTCTCCTGTCTCTCCACTCCCTGGTCCTCCCTCTCTTTCTTCTTCCTCCCCCTGGTCCATCCCTCTTACCCCTACCCCCTCTCTTCCCCTCCTCCCCTTTTTCTCCATGCTGATCAATAAGTCCATTAGCACTTTAATCAGCACTCTAATCAGCACTCTAATCAGAGTTATAATCAGAGTTATAATCAGCACTCTAATCAGCACTCTAATCAGAGTTCTAATCAGAGTTCTAATCAGCACTCTAATCAGAGTTCTAATCAGAGTTCTAATCAGCACTCTAATCAGAGTTCTAATCAGAGTTCTAATCAGCACTCTAATCTGAGTTCTAATCAGAGTTCTAATCAACACTCTAATCAGAGTTCTAATCAGAGTTCTAATCAGAGTTCTAATCAGCACTCTAATCAGAGTTCTAATCAGAGTTCTAATCAGAGTTCTAATCAGCACTCTAATCAGCACTCTAATCATAGTTCTAATCAGAGTTCTAATCAGAGTTCTAATCAGCACTCTAATCAGCACTCTAATCAGAGTTCTAATCAGAGTTCTAATCAGAGTTCTAATCAGAGTTCTAATCAGCACTCTAATCAGCACTCTAATCAACACTCTAATCAGAGCTCTAATCAAAACTCTAATCATCACTCTAATCAGGACTCTAATCAGAGTTCTAATCAGCACTCTAATCAGCGCTCTAATCAGAGCTCTAATCAAAATTCCAATCGGGACTCTAATCAGAGTTCTAATCAGAGTTCTAATCAGAGTTCTAATCAGCACTCTAATCAGCACTCCAATCAGCACTCTAATCAGAGCTCTAATCAAAACTCTAATCAGGACTCTAATCAGAGTTCTAATCAGCACTCTAATCAGCGCTCTAATCAGAGCTCTAATCAAAATTCTAATCGGGACTCTAATCAGAGTTCTAATCAGAGTTCTAATCAGAGTTCTAATCAGCACTCTAATCAGCACTCTAATCAGCACTCTAATCAGCACTCCAATCAGCACTCTAATCAGAGCTCTAATCAAAACTCTAATCAGGACTCTAATCAGAGTTCTAATCAGCACTCTAATCAGCACTCTAATCAGCACTCTAATCAGAGCTCTAATCAGAGCTGTAATCAGCACTCTAATCAGAGTTCTAATCAGCACTCTAATCAGCGCTCTAATCAGCACTCTAATCAGCACTCTAATCAGCACTCTAATCAGAGCTCTAATCAGCACTCTAATCAGCACTCTAATCAGAGCTCTAATCAGAGCTGTAATCAGCACTCTAATCAGCACTCTAATCAGAGCTCTAATCAGCACTCTAATCAGCACTCTAATCAGAGCTCTAATCAGAGCTGTAATCAGCACTCTAATCAGAGTTCTAATCAGAGCTCTAATCAGCACTCTAATCAGTGCTCTAATAAGTGCTCCTTCTATCAGACCTCTTCTTTGAAAAGTCATACTTTGAAGTTCCCCGACATGGCCATAATCTGTCATTGTGTTGGGAAGAAGATAGATATGATTTACCTTCTGTGTGTCTTTCAACGCTTAGGGCGATGACAAGGGGAAGCGGGGAAAAGGAGGAGAAAGAAAGAGGAAGTGAAGAAAGAAAGAAAGAAAGAAAGAGGAAGTGAAGAAAGAAAGAAAGAATGAAAGAAAGAAAGAAAGAAAGAGGGAGGGAGTCAACTGTAATGCTATTGAGGAAAAATGTGTGTTTTCGCACACAGTCCTCCAGTCACCATCTAACCACATCCAGCGCTGTGACACAAACTCTGACCTCTCTGTCTGGTAGGGTAGTGTGAACCTCCTGGTGTGACCTCTCTCTCTCTTTGACCTCTCGCTGACCTCTCTCTGACCTTTCTGTCTGGTAGGGTAGTGTTAACACCTGGTGTGACCTCTCTCTCTCTCTCTCTCTCTCTCTCTCTCTCTCTCTCTCTCTCTCTCTCTGACCTCTCTCTGACCTCTCTGTCTGGTAGTGTAGTGTTAGTACCTGGTGTGACCTCTCAGCAGAGCTGTTATGGAATCTCATCTTCTTTTACGTCCCAAATGGCGCCCTACTACCTATATAGTGCACTAATTTAGACCAGAGCCCCTGATAAAAAAAGAAGAAGTAGTGCACTAGATAGGGAATAGGGATACATTCCTGGTCAAATCCAATGACAGCTGCCGAGGAAAATGGGGTGGGGTAGGAGTCATGTCTCTCTCTCTCTGTGTGTGTGTGTGTGTGTGTGTGTGTGTGTGTATCAAAATATCCAGATATACTAATCCTCCTTGAAAAACAGAAACACAACAATGATCAGGAATGTGACTAGTAGTAACTAGTAGTAACTAGTAGTAACTAGTAGTAACTAGTAGTAACTAGTAGTGGCAGTACAAGTGCAAGTTTAATTGAATTTGCTAATATCTTATCTATGCTTTGTGTAAAAACATTCTGACAGTCGGGGCATCAAATCTATTAAATAATATCTGAGATCAGACTTTCTAGTTACAGGACAAATTAATATGTGAGTTAATGAGTTAATGACACCCCATATCCCTCTAGTGCCCTATGGACCATGGAGCATCTAGGGCTACAAATCTATTAAATAATATCTGAGATCAGCCTTTCTAGTTACAGGACAAATTAATATGTGAGTTAATAACACCCCATATCCCTCTAGTGCCCTATGGACTCTGGTCTAAAGTAGTGCACTACATAGGGAATAGGGTGCTAATTAGGATGCAAGCCTTGCTTTGCTGATTCAATTAAAACAGACTCCTGTAAAGAGCTTTATTACTGAGAGAGCCAGACGTACAAAGACAGTTAAACCTAAACCGTGTGTGTGTGTGTGTCTGCTGGTGTGTGTGTGTGTGTGTGTGTGTGTGTGTCTGTGTCTGCAGGTGCGCGTGTGTGTGTGTCTGTGTCTGCAGGTGCGTGTGTGTGTTTGTGCAGGTGCGTGTGCGTATGTGTGTGTGTGCGTGCGTGTGTGCAGGTGCGTGCGCGTGTGTGTGTATGTGTGTGTGTGTGTGTGTGTGTGTGTAGGTGCGTGTGTGTCACTAAGACCACCAAGTAGTAGCAGTTCTTCAGGCTACCTTCCTCTGACTGTGTGTCTGATGCCTCTCCCCTAGCTATGACTCTGAGTGAGAGAGAGTGAGAGAGTGAGAGAGAGAGAGAGAGAGAGAGAGAGAGAGAGAGAGAGAGAATTAGGCCGAGCTCCATGAAGAGAGAGAGAGAGAGAGAGAGAGAGAGAGAGAGAGAGAGAGAGAGAGAGAGGGAGAGAGAGAAATTTGACGGTCCTTACGGATAACCCAGCTCCATGAAGAGAGAGAGAGAGAATTAGGCCGAGCACCATGAAGAGAGAGAGAGACAGAGAGAGAGAGAGAGAGAGAGAGAGACAGAGAGAGAGAGACAGACAGAGAGACACAGAGAGAGAGAGAGAGAGAGAGAGAGACAGAGAGATAATGCAAAATCCTAAGAAAGAAATTCAGAAACATATCCAACCAAAAACATAGAGACCCAGAAAACCTGAGTCTACGCCTTCACTATGGTGAATCACTAAAACACAACAGAAATACACTACGGAAAAAGAAGGAACAGCACGTCAGAAAACAGCTCAATGTCATTGAAGAATCCATAGAATCTAACCACACTAAACAAACAACAATATGAAGAGTTATCTATCCAAAACGGAGATGTATGGATAAACTACTTCTCAAATCTTTTTGGCTCTATAACAAAGAACAAACAGCAAAAACATACATGATGAAATACAGATCTTAGAATCAGCTATTAAAGACCAGCAGAACCAACTGGATTATCCAATTACCTTGAATAAACTACAGGACAAAATACAAACCCTCCAATCCAGAAAGGCCTGCGGTGTCTACATTCTATTCATAGTCACTTTAACTCTACTCACATGTACATATTACCTCAATTACCTCGACTAACCGTGCCCCCTGTATATAGCCTCCACATTGACTCTGTACCGGTACCCCCTGTATATAGCCTCCACATTGACTCTGTACTGGTACCCCCTGTATATAGCCTCCACCTTGACTCTGTACCGGTACCCCCTGTATATAGCCTCCACATTGACTCTGTACCGGTACCCCCCTGTATATAGCCTCCACATTGACTCTGTACTGGTACCCCCTGTATATAGCCTCCACATTGACTCTGTACTGGTACCCCCTGTATATAGCCTCCACATTGACTCTGTACTGATACCCCCTGTATATAGCCTCCACATTGACTCTGTACTGGTACCCCCTGTATATAGCCTCCACATTGTTATTTTTCCATTTGTTTTGTCTTGTCTTCCCACACAACAGGCTTCAATTCCATCAATTACATGTTGTGTATTTAACCCTCTGTTCCCCCCCCATGTCGTTGTCCGTAATTGTTTATTGTATGTGCTTGTGCACGTTCGTTCTGGTGTGCGACGGGTTTTGTACTGATTGTATTGATTGTTCTGTTTACAGTTTTTAAACAGCGCCGTTGTAACACAGTTTTTGCAGTTTCCTGCGTCTGACTTCTCTGCCGCCAGTACGCACCCAGTACGCACCCAGTACGCACCCAGTACGCACCCAGTACGCACCCAGTACGCACCCCTTACAATAATCCTTAGCTCTGTCAATTTCCCCAATATCTGGAACCAAGGACTGATAACCCCACAAAAGTGGAAACAAATTCGACCCCAATAACTACCATGGGATATGCGTCAACAGCAACACCCTAATTGACAAACAAACAAACCAAAACAAAGGCAAAAGCTTCTCATGCTTTGTTAATTTCAAAAAAGTATTTGTCTCAATTTGGAATGAGGGCCTGCTATTCAACGTGATAGAAAGTGTTGTTGGTGGGAAAAACATACGACATTATAAAATCAATATTCACAAAAAACAAGTGTGTGGTTAAAATAGGCAAAACACACAAACATTTCTTTCCACAGGGCCGTCAGCAGCACCTAGATCTTCCTCACTAATACTATACCTACCTCAGTCTAAACATCAGTGCCACAGGTAACTTCTACAAAGATGTGAACCATCTGAGAGACAAGGCAAGAAGGGGCCTTCTATCCAATCAAAAGGAACATAACATTTGACAAGCCAATTAGCATCTGGCTAAAAATACTTGAATCAGTTATAGAGCCCATTGCCCTTTAAGGTTGTGAGGTCTGGGGTCTGCTCACCAACCAAGAATTATCAAAATGGGCAAAAACATCAAATTGAGACATTTCATGCAGAATTATGTAAAAAAATATCCTCAGTGTACAACGTAAAACACCAAATAACACATGCAGAGCAGAATTAGGCTAATTATCAAAATCCAGAAAAGAGCCATTAAATTCTACAACCACCTAAAATGAAGTGATTCCCAAACCTTCCATAACAAAGCCATCACCTACAGAGAGATGAACCCTGGAGAAGAGTCCCCTAAGCAAGCTGCTACAGAGCCCCAGGACAGCAGCACAATTAGACCCAAACAAATCATGAGAAAACAAAAAGATAATTACTTGACACATTGGAAAGAATTAACAAAAAAACAGAGCAAACTAGAATGCTATTTGGCCCTACACAGAGAGTACACAGCGTCAGAATACCTGACCACTGTGACTGACCCAAAATTAAGGAAAGCTTTGACTATGTACAGACTCAGTGAGCATAGCCTTGCTATTGAGAAAGGCCGCCGTAGGCAGACATGGCTCTCAAGAGAAGACAGGCTATGTGCTCACTGCCCACAAAATGAGGTGGAAAATGAGCTGCACTTCCTAACCTCCTGCCAAATGTATAAGCACATTAGAGACACATATTTCCCTCAGATTACACAGACCCACAACAAATTCGAAAACAAATCCAATTTTGATAAACTCCCATATCTACTGGGTGAAATACCACAGTGTGCCATCACAGCAGCAAGATTTGTGACCTGTTGCCACGAGAAAAAGGCAACCAGTGAAGAACAAACACCATTGTAAATACAACCCATATTTATGCTAATTCATTTTCCATTTTGTACATTAACTATTTAACTACTACATTATGTCTCCCTATCAGGACAGTATGTCTCCTGACTCCTATCAGGACAGTATGTCTCCCTATCAGGACAGTATGTCTCCTGACTCCTATCAGGACAGTATGTCTCCCTATCAGGACAGTATGTCTCCCTATCAGGACAGTATGTCTCCTGACTCCTATCAGGACAGTATGTCTCCCTATCAGGACAGTATGTCTCCTGACTCCTATCAGGACAGTATGTCTCCCTATCAGGACAGTATGTCTCCCTATCAGGACAGTATGTCTCCTGACTCCTATCAGGACAGTATGTCTCCCTATCAGGACAGTATGTCTCCCTATCAGTACATTATGTCTCCCTATCAAGACAGTATGTCTCCTGACTCCTATCAGGACAGTATGTCTCCTGACTCCTATCAGGACAGTATGTCTCCTGACTCCTATCAGGACAATATGTCTCCTGACTCCTATCAGGACAGTATATCTCCCTATCAGGACAGTATGTCTCCTGTCTCCTATCAGGACAGTATGTCTCCCTATCATGACAGTATGTCTCCTGACTCCTATCAGGACAGTATGTCTCCCTATCAGGACAGTATGTCTCCCTATCAGGACAGTATGTCTCCTGACTCCTATCAGGACAGTATGTCTCCCTATCAGGACAGTATGTCTCCTGACTCCTATCAGGACAGTATGTCTCCTGACTCCTATCGGGACAGTATGTCTCCTGACTCCTATCAGGACAATATGTCTCCTGACTCCTATCAGGACAGTATATCTCCCTATCAGGACAGTATGTCTCCTGACTCCTATCAGGACAGTATGTTTCCCTATCAGGACAGTATATATCCTGACCCCTATCAGGACAGTATGTCTCCCTATCAGGACAGTATGTCTCCAGACTCCTATCAGGACAGTATGTCTCCCTATCAGGGCAGTATGTCTCCTGATTCCTATCAGGACAGTATGTCTCCCTATCAGGACAGTATGTCTCCTGACTCCTATCAGGACAGTATGTCTCCTGACTCCTATCAGGACAGTATGTCTCCCTATCTGGACAGTATGTCTCCTGACTCCTATCAGGACAGTAAGTCTCCTGACCCCTATCAGGATAGTATGTCTCCTGACTCCTATCAGGACAGTCTGTCTCCTGACCTATATCAGGACAGTATGTCTCCCTATCAGGACAGTATGTCTTCTGACCCATCTCAGGACCATCTCTCCTGACAAATCTCAGGACAGTGTCTCCCTATCAGGATAGTATGTCTCCTGACCCCTATCAGGATAGTATGTCTCCCTATCAGGACAGTATGTCTCCTGACTCCTATCAGGACAGTATGTCTCCTGACTCCTATCAAGACAGTATGTATCCTGACTCCTATCAAGACAGTATGTCTCCTGACTCCTATCAAGACAGTATGTATCCTGACTCCTATCAGGACAGTATGTCTCACGACTCCTATCAGGACAGTAAGTCTCCTGACTCCTATCAGGACAGTATGTCTCCTGACTCATATCAGGACAGTATGTCTCCTTATCAGTACAGTATGTCTCCCTATCAGGACAGTATGTCTCCCTATAAGTCATTATGTCTCCCTATCAGGACAGTATGTCTCCTGTCTCCCTATCAGGACAGTATTTCTCCCTATCAGGACAGTATGTCTCCTGACTCCTATCAGGACAGTATGTCTCCCTATCTGGACAGTATGTCTCCTGACTCCTATCAGGACAGTATGTCTCCCTATCAGGACAGTATGTCTCCTGACTCCTATCAGGACAGTATGTCTCCCTATCTGGACAGTATGTCTCCTGACTCCTATCAGGACAGTATGTCTCCCTATCAGGACAGTATATCTCCTGACCCCTATCAGGACAGTATGTCTCCCTATCAGGACAGTATGTCTCCCTATCAGGACAGTATGTCTCCTGACTCCTATCAGGACAGTATGTCTCCCTATCAGGGCAGTATGTCTCCTGACTCCTATCAGGACAGTATGTCTCCTGACTCCTATCAGGACAGTATGTCTCCCTATCAGGACTGTATGTCTCCTGACTCCTATCAGGACAGTATGTCTCCTGACCTCTATCAGGACAGTATGTCTCCCTATCAGGACAGTATGTCTCCTGACCCCTATCAGGACAGTATGTCTCCTGACTCCTATCAGGACAGTATGTCTCCTGACTCCTATCAGGACAGTATGTCTCCTGACTCCTATCAGGACAGTATGTCTCCTGACTCCTATCAGGACAGTATGTCTCCTGACTCCTATCAGGACAGTATGTCTCCTGACTCCTACCAGGACAGTATGTCTCCTGACTCCTATCAGGACAGTATGTCTCCCTATCAGGACAGTATGTCTCCCTATCAGGACAGTATGTCTCCTGACTCCTATCAGGACAGTATGTCTCCTGACTACTATCAGGACAGTATGTCTCCCTATCAGGACAGTATATCTCCCTATCAGGACAGTATGTCTCCTGACTCCTATCAGGACAGTATGTCTCCCTATCAGGACAATATGTCTCCTGAGTCCTATCAGGACAGTATGTCTCCCTATCAGGACAGTATGTCTCCTGACTCTTATAAGGACAGTATGCCAGTCTCTCCTCACCCATCTCAGGCCAGTCTCTCCTGACCCATATCAGGCCAGTCTCTCCTGACCCATCTCAGGCCAGTCTCTCCTGACCCATCTCAATACAGTCTCTCCTGACCCATCTCAGGCCAGTCTCTCCTCACCCATCTCAGGCGGGTCTCTCCTGACCCATCTCAGGCCAGTCTCTCCTGACCCATATCAGGCCAGTCTCTCCTGACCCATCTCAGGCCAGTCTCTCCTGACCCATCTCAGAACAGTCTCTCCTGACCCATCTCAGGACAGTCTCTCCTGACCCATCTCAGGACAGTCTCTCCTGACCCATCTCAGGCCAGTCTCTCCTCACCCATCTCAGGCGGGTCTCTCCTGACCCATCTCAGGCCAGTCTCTCCTGACCCATCTCAGGCCAGTCTCTCCTGACCCATCTCAGGCCAGTCTCTCCTGACCCATCTCAGGACAGTCTCTCCCGACCCATCTCTGGCCAGTCTCTCCTGACCCATTTCAGGCCAGTCTCTCCTGACCCATCTCAGGACAGTCTCTCCTGACCCATTTCAGGCCAGTCTCTCCTGACCCATTTCAGGCCAGTCTCTCCTGACCCATCTCAGGACAGTCTCTCCTGACCCATTTCAGGCCAGTCTCTCCTGACCCATCTCAGGACAGTCTCTCCTGACCCATTTCAGGCCAGTCTCTCCTGACCCATCTCAGGACAGTCTCTCCTGACCCATTTCAGGCCAGTCTCTCCTGACCCATTTCAGGCCAGTCTCTCCTGACCCATCTCAGGACAGTCTCTCCTGACCCATTTCAGGCCAGTCTCTCCTGACCCATCTCAGGACAGTCTCTCCTGACCCATCTCAGGACAGTCTCTCCTGACCCATCTCAGGACAGTCTCTCCTGACCCATTTCAGGCCAGGTGTCCCACCAGTGGATGTGAATTAACAGTAAAGCTGTCATTGGTTGAGTTGTCCACACTCCTCGTGTGATGATAACCTTGACTGAGACCGCAAGCCAATGCCATGTCTGTCTTCTAGAAAGGCCTGAGGGGCAATCAGCTGGACATAGAAACAGACCTTTCACCACCTGTGTGATGAATATCCCCATAATATCCCCATATCCCCAAGACCGCCAATGTTGGTCACATACAGAGCTGAGAGGCACTTTGTCTCTCTCTCTGTCTCTCTCTCTGTCTCTATGTCGCTCTGTCTCTCTCTCTGTCTCTATGTCGCTCTGTCTCTCTCTCTGTCTCTATGTCGCTCTGTCTCTCTCTCTGTCGCTCTGTCTCTCTATCTCTCTCTGTCTCTCTGTCCCCTTGTCTCTCTCTCTGTCTCTCTCTCTGTCTCTCTCTCGTTCTCTCTTTCTCTCTCTCTCTCTCTCTCTCTCTCTCTCTCTCTCTCTCCCTCTGTCTCTCTCTGTCTCGTTCTCTCTCTCTCGCTCTCTCTCTCTCTCTCTCGGTCTCTCTATCTCTCTCTGTCTCTCTCTTTTTCTCTCTCTTTATTTCTGTCTCTCTGTCTCTCTCTTTCTCTCTGTCTTTTTCGCTCTTAAAATAACCCTAATATCAGTCTGGTAAAGTCAGAGAGGACAGAAGGTAAATATATAGGACCAACTTTCCTCAATTATATTCCTCCTCTGCTCTCCCTAGTGTGACTCATACCTGCTTTCAAATACTTGTATAACTGTCAACAGTTTACAGCTGAACAGACCCAGCACCCAGCCAGTCAGCTAGCCAGTCAGCCAGCCAGTCAGTTATCCAGTCAGCCAGCCAGCCAGTCAGTCATCCAGACAGCTAGCTAGTCAGTCAGCTATCCAGTCAGTCAGCCAGCCAGTCAGCTAGCCAGTCTGCTAGCCAGTTACCCAGCTAGCCAGTCAGCCAGCCAGTCAGTTATCCAGTCAGCCAGCTAGCCAGTCAGCCGGTCAGCCAGCCAGCCAGTCAGTCATCCAGTCAGCTAGCTAGTCAGCTAGTCAGTCAGCTAGCCGGTCAGCCAGCTAGCCAGTCAGCCAGCCAGTCAGCTAGCCAGCCAGTCAGCTATCCAGTCAGTCAGCCAGCCAGTCAGCTAGCCAGTCTGCTAGCCAGTTACCCAGCCAGCCAGTCAGCTATCCAGTCAGTCAGCCAGCCAGTCAGCTAGCCAGATTGCTAGCCAGTTACCCAGCTAGCCAGTCAGCCAGCTAGTCAGCTAACCAGCCAGTCAGCTAACCAGTCTGCTAGCTAGTTAGCCAGCTAGCCAGTCAGACAGCCAGTCAGCCAGTCAGCTAACCAGCCAGTTAGCTAGCCAGTCAGCTAGCCAGTCAGCTAGCCAGTCAGCTAGCCAGCAGCCAGTCAGTTATCCAGTCAGCTAGCAAGTCAGCAAGCCAGTCAGCTAGCCAGTCAGCCAGCTAGCCAGTCAGCCAGTCAGTTATCCAGTCAGCTAGCTAGTCAGCTAGCCAGTCAGCCAGCTAGCCAGTCAGCTAGCCAGTCAGCCAGCCAGTCAGCTAACCAGCCAGTTAGCTAGTCAGTCAGCTAGCCAGTCACCCAGCCAGTCAGTCAGCTAGCCAATCACCCAGCAGTCAGCTAGCCAGCCAGCCAGTCAGCTAGCCAGTCAGCCATCCAGTCAACAAGTCAGCCAGCTCGCCAGTCAGCCAGCCAGTTAGCTAGCCGGTCAGCTAGCTAGTCAGCTAGCCAGTCAGCCAGCGTGTCAGTCAGCTAGCCAGTCAGCTAGCCAGCCAGTCAGCTAGCCAGTCAACAAGTCAGTCAGCTAGCCAGTCAGCCAGTTAGCCATCCAGCCAGTCAGCCAGCTAGCCAGTCAGCCAGCCAGTTAGCCAGTCAGCTAACCAACCAGTTAGCTAGCCAGTCCGCTAGCTAGTTAGCCAGGTAGCCAGTCAGCCAGCCAGTCAGCTAGCCAGTCAGCTAACCAGCCAGTCATCTGGATAGTCAGCTAGCTTGTTAGCCAACTAGCCAGTCAGCTAACCAGCCAGTCAGCTAGCCAGTCAGCCAGTCAACTAGCCAGTCCGCTAGCCAGTCAGTCAGCTAGCCAGTCAGTCAGCTAGCACACACAAACACGCACACATTTCCACACTCGCACACACAAACACACACACACACACACGCACACATTTCCACACATTTCCACACACACACACACACACACACACACACACACACACACACACACACACACACACACACACACACACACCAGAAATGTATTTTCCACAACTAGCATTCGCTCCCCATGGCCCAGACCAGACCAGCCTATAATGTTCCTTTCATGTTAACTTAATTACTGCTCCTGCACCTGAGGACACGTTAAACTGAGGACACGTTAGCCTGAGGACACGTTAGCCTGAGGACACGTTAGCCTGAGAGGACACGTTAGCCTGAGGTCACGTTAGCCTGAGGACACGTTAGCCTGAGGACACGTTAGCCTGAGGTCACGTTAGCCTGAGAGGACACGTTAGCCTGAGGACACGTTAGCCTGAGGACACGTTAGCCTGTGGACACGTTAGCCTGAGGACACGTTAGCCTGAGGACACGTTAGCCTGAGGACACGTTAGCCTGAGAGGACACGTTAGCCTGAGGAGACGTTAGCCTGAGGCCACGTTAGCCTGAGAGGACACGTTAGCCTGAGGTCACGTTAGCTTGAGAGGACACGTTAGCCTGAGGTCACGTTAACCTGAGGACACGTTAGCCTGAGGACACGTTAGCCTGAGGACACGTTAACCAGGTAGAACAACAGCTAGTCAATAGGGGGCCGTGGTGCTCTCCCAGAAGCTTGGATGGTGCGTAAAACCAGCCAACTCAGACAAACAAAAGGTGGAATGAGTCGGCACTCGAAAAACATGTCGCAGAAACTTACTTCATTCTTTACTTTTTTTGAGGGGGAGGGGGGGGGGGGGGGATTATTTTCACTGCTATCAGGAATAACATACACAGATGTTTTGACTTTGCAGCCTTCAGTGTGTAGGTACAATTTTATTTGAATTCATACCAGACTTAGTAGGGAACGAAACCGATGAGCAGCAGGAGCTTCTAATCAGGGTTGATTCATTCAGCCAAGCAAGGGACCTTTCCCCTCTGCTCTTCCTGAATATAAGTTAGTCACAATTAAAAAACAGAATTATAGGGCATAGGGGAGCGGGCACAGAGGGCAATTCGAGCGGTACCAGGCGTGAACCATTCATGAATCAATTGCCTTAGGTGTCTGCTCACTTGGATACATTATATCATGAGACAGATTCCCACGAAGGACATCAGGCACAGCCCTTCATATCTATACGTTATTTATCTAATGTGTTCTTGCATAACAGTCTACATTTGCCCCACATAGCAAGGAAATGAAACCGTGTGAAGATACAGACTTTAATTTATATATATCCACATGGCTTTTCCGTTGGGAGTGATTTTTTTTTGGGGGGGGGGGTCATAATCACTTCCTGCGTAGTGGATGAACTCGATGCAGTGCAATTCATGAACATAATTATTTTTTTTTGGGGGGGGGGGGGTGTATAAAGTGTCTGGAAACTGACGAGGTGACATCTTGACGTCTGATAGTGGATTTATCTTCTCCGAGGCGCGGGATGTTTTTTTCCTCCCAATATATAGATCATATTAGAAAACCACTGGAATATATATCGATAACTCCTTTAGTAGTGCAAGCGTTGGATTAGTAACCAAAAGGTTGCAAGATCAAATCCCCGAGCTGACAAGGTAAAAATCTGTCATTATGCCCCTGAACAGGCAGTTAACCAACTATTCCTAGGCCGTCAGTGAAAATAAGAATTTGTTCTTAACTAACTTACCTAGGTAAATAAAGGTCAAATAAATCTGATGGGCATACAATGTTCCAACATGTCCTTATGGTGCTACTAGAGGTACAGGAGAAACAGCCTTATGGTGCTACTAGAGGTACAGGGGAAACAGCCTTATGTTGCTACTAGAGGTACATGATCTACAGGAGAAACAGCCTTATGGTGCTACTAGAGGTACAGGGGAAACAGCCTTATGGTGCTACTAGAGGTACATGATCTACAGGAGAAACAGCCTTATGGTGCTACTAGAGGTACAGGGGAAACAGCCTTATGGTGCTACTAGAGGTACAGGGGAAACAGCCTTATGGTGCTACTAGAGGTACAGGGGAAACAGCCTTATGGTGCTACTAGAGGTACATGAGAAACAGCCTTATGGTGCTACTAGAGGTACAGGGGAAACAGCCTTATGGTGCTACTAGAGGTACATGATCTACAGGGGAAACAGCCTTATGGTGCTACTAGAGGTACATCATCTACAGGGGAAACAGCCTTATGGTGCTACTAGAGGTACAGGGGAAACAGCCTTATGGTGCTACTAGAGGCACAGGACTAGACCAGATCGGAACAGACATTGGGATTCCTAACATGCTATTTTATGAGGAAAAATAAGGCAGAGAGTCATTGGTTCTTCTGGTGAAAAACCGCATGATAAGAGTCATTGCGTCTAGTGTGACAATGAAAATGACTAGGAGGAAATATTTGGGTCAAATACATGCCACTTCTCTGTGAGAACGTAAGGCGATACTGAGTCTCTTTGCTAAAAACAGCATACACACAAAAAAAAATCTAATTCAAATCAAATGTTATAGGTCACATACATGTGGTTAGCAGATGTTATTGGTCACATACACATGGTTAGCAGATGTTAATGCAGGTGTAGAGAAATGCTTGTGCTTCTAGTTCTGACAGTGCAGTAATATCTAACAAGTAATATCTAACAATTCCACAAAAACTACCTAATACACACAAATCTAAAGGGATGGAGTAAGAATATATACATATAAATATATGGATGAGTGAATAACAACACTTTTCATATTAGGCCATATACCCAGTCCTCTTTCCATGGTTAAATGAGGTGGTTTGGGCTTTCAGTTTTGCGCAAATCCATCCACGGTTACTGGTTAGGGTAGGTTTTAATAGTCACAGTGGGTACAACATCTCCAATGCACTTCCTCATGAACTCACTCACCGAGTCAGTGTATAGATCGATGATATTCTCAGAGGCTACCCGGGAACATTTCCCAGTCCGAGTGATCAAAACAATCTTGAAGCGTGGATTCCGATTGGTCAGACCAGCATTGAATGGTTCTGGTCATGGGTACATCCTGTTTGAGATTCTGTCTATAAGACGGTATGAGAAAGAGGGAGTCGTGGTCAGATTTGCAGAAGGGAGGGCAAGGTTGGGCCTTGTATGCATTGCAGAGGTTGGAATACTGATAGAATTTAGGTAACCTTGTTCTCCTTTAGGATAATTTCGATTGCCTTGTTCTCAAATTTGCTTTGTTAAAATCCCCAGCTACAATAAATGCAGCCTCAGGAAATATGGTTTACCAGTTTACATAGAGTCCAATAAAGTTCCTTGAGGGCCGTCACGGTGTCTTTCTGAGAGGGTATATACACGGCTGTGACGATAACTGACGATGATTGTCTTGGGAGATAATATGGCCGACATTTGAATTCTTAGTCGGGTGAGCAGAAGGACTTGAGTTCCTGTATGTAGCACGCGCTCCTGCAGGTATATCTCTCTGGTCACCCCCAAAACTAATTTGTCCTTTGGCCGCCTCTCCTTCCAGTTCTCTGCTGCCAATGGATGGAAAGAGCTACAAAAATCAAGGAAACTGGAAACACTTATCTCCCTCACTAGCTTTAAGCACCAGCTGTCAGAGCAGCTCACAGATTACTGCACCTGTACATAGCCCATCTATAATTTAGCCCAAACAACTACCTCTTCCCCTACTGTATTTATTTATTTTGCTCCTTTGCACCCCATTATTTATATTTCTACTTTGCACATTCTTCCACTGCAAATCTACCATTCCAGTGTTTTACTTGCTATATTGTATTTACTTCGCCACCATGGCCTTTTTTTGGTTGCCTTTACCTCCCTTATCTCACCTCATTTGCTCACATCGTATATAGACTTATTTTTCTACTGTATTATTGACTGTGTGTTTGTTTTACTCCATGTGTAACTCTGCGTTGTTGTATGTGTCGAACTGCTTTGCTTTATCTTGGCCAGGTCGCAGTTGCAAATGAGAACTTGTTCTCAACTAGCCTACCTGGTTAAATAAAGGTGAACTAGCCTACCTGGTTAAATAAAGGAGAACTAGCCTACCTGGTTAAATAATTCTGGGATTAGATACACTGTCCTGGGTGGAGGTCCGAACAAAGGATCCTCTTTGGGAAAGTCGTGTTCCTGGTCGTAATGTTGGTCAGTTGATTTAAATTCTGGTATTTTTTTGTAGCTTGTTGTTTTTGCCGGAATGTCAAAGGGACACCAGAGTCAAAGAGGCGCCATATGAAGTGAAGTGACGACTCACTATTGCAATCCAAGATGGAGTTAAAAACTAGCCAGTCAGCTAGCCAGTCAGCTAGCCAGTCAGCTAGCCAGTCAGCCAGTTAGCCAGTCAGCTAGCCAGTCAGCCAGTTAGCCAGTCAGCTAGCCAGTCAGCTAGCCAGTCAGCTAGCCAGTCAGCTAGCCAGTCAGCCAGTTAGCCAGTTAGCTAGCCAGTCAGCTAGCCAGTCAGCTAGCCAGTCAGCCAGTTAGCCAGTCAGCTAGCCAGTCAGCTAGCCAGTCAGCTAGCCAGTCAGCTAGCCAGTCAGCCAGTTAGCCAGTTAGCTAGCCAGTCAGCTAGCCAGTCAGCTAGCCAGTCAGCTAGCCAGTCAGCCAGTTAGCCAGTTAGCTAGCCAGTCAGCTAGCCAGTCAGCTAGCCAGTCAGCTAGCCAGTCAGCCAGTTAGCCATCATATCCACTATATGATACGGAGAATGCTGCAACAAGCAACCAACAGGTAGACTGATTCATCTGCATGAACATGAATGTAGAAGGATGGGGATAAAGCTCAGAATTATGTGGCAGCAATTAGCCTAGCTAGTTTCTATACTTTGATTTGAGGCAGTCAAGGTCTTTCATTGTCAGATGTTAAATAACAGCAAAAAGTTTGTCAAAGTAGCGCCTCACACACACACTGGCCCCTTTCCCGAGCCAAACCGGCCTCTTCCCCGAGCCAAACCGGCCTCTTCCTCGAGCCAAACCGGCCCCTTCCCTGAGCCAAACCGGCCTCTTCCCCGAGCCAAACCGGCCTCGTCCTCGAGCCAAACCGGCCTTTTCCCGAGCCAAACCGGCCTCTTCCTCGAGCCAAACCGGCCTCTTCCCTGAGCCAAACCGGCCTCTTCCCCGAGCCAAACCGGCCTCTTCCTCGAGCCAAACCGGCCTCTTCCCGAGGCAAACCGGCCTCTTCCCCGAGCCAAACCGGCCTCTTCCCTGAGCCAAACCGGCCTCTTACCCGAGCCAAACCGGCCTCTTCCCCGAGCCAAACCGGCCTCTTCCCCGAGCCAAACCGGCCTCTTCCCCGAGCCACTGTTGCTGCGGCACCATCTCCTCTTTCGCGCAACTAAGAGCTCAGGCTAAAAGCAGTTTAGTTTCCTCAAATAATTAATGAAATTATTTGAATTGTGAAATTATTTTAAATACCCATCCCTAGTGATATGTGTGTGTGTGTGTGTGTGTGTGTGTGTGTGTGTGTGTGTGTGTGTGTGTGTGCGTGTGTGTGTGTGTGTGATTCACCATGCTGTTCTGGAGGATTCCTGCGTGGGCTGAGAGAATAGAGAGGAGGATGGGATGGATGGATAGAGGGAGGGAGAATAGGAGGATGGGATGGAGGGAGGAGAGGAGGATGGAGGGGGAGATGAGAAGAGGATGGATGGATGGCTGGATGGGAGAGGAGAATGGGATGACAGGATGGAGGTAGGGAGGGAGGGATGATAGGAGGGAGGGACGGAGGGAGGGAGGAGCGGAGGATGGGGTGGAAGGACGAGAGAAGGATGATGGGAGGGAGGTAGGGATGATGGGATAATGGGAGGGCGGGAGGGGTGAGAGTCCCTATCATGCCCTTCACCTTATGTCAGACAATGACCAGTGAAATAACAAACATCGACACTTCCATGATGTTGGACGATGCACTACTGAATGGTACTCCCTCACAGGATGTAATAGCATCCAATGGACAACCAGCTGCTTGACAGGACAGGACCATGATATTATCTCTCCTCATGCTGTGGGGAAAGTAACAGGACAGGACCATGATATTATCTCTCCTCATGCTGTGGGGAAAGTGACAGGACAGGACCATGATATTATCTCTCCTCATGCTGTGGGGAAAGTGACAGGACAGGACCATGATATTATCTCTCCTCATGCTGTGGGGAAAGTGACAGGAGAGGACCATGATATTATCTCTTCTCATGCTGTGGGGAAAGTGACAGGACAGGACCATGATTTTATCTCTCTTCATGCTGTGGGGAAAGTGACAGGACAGGACCATGATATTACCTCTCCTCATGCTGTGGGGAAAGTGACAGGACAGGACCATAATATTATCTCTCCTCATGCTGTGGGGAAAGTGACAGGACAGGACCATGATATTATCTCTCCTCATGCTGTGGGGAAAGTGACAGGACAGGACCATGATTTTATCTCTCTTCATGCTGTGGGGAAAGTGACAGGACAGGACCATGATATTACCTCTCCTCATGCTGTGGGGAAAGTGACAGGACAGGACCATGATATTATCTCTCCTCATGCTGTGGGGAAAGTGACAGGACAGGACCATGATATTATCTCTCCTCATGCTGTGGGGAAAGTGACAGGACAGGACCATGATATTATCTCTCCTCATGCTGTGGGGAAAGTGACAGGACAGGACCATAATATTATCTCTCCTCATGCTGTGGGGAAAGTGACAGGACAGGACCATGATATTATCTCTCCTCATGCTGTGGGGAAAGTGACAGGACAGGACCATAATATTATCTCTCCTCATGCTGTGGGGAAAGTGATTGTGCAAACCTCCACCCAAGAATAGGATTAGCACTCGCTGAGCGATTCCGAAAGCAAACAGAGGGGACTGACTGCCAGGCAGCCTGCCCCGTACCGTACCTCCTGGCTGGGCTGGCTGGGGAGAGGGGTGGGGGGGGGGGCTGTAAATCTTACAAGGTTGTGTCCGTGCCTATGACGGCAGGCTTGGGATGGGTTGGGATGCACTCTGTGGGATCAAACCAGGGAACATGACATCTCAAACACCAACCCGAATGTCTAAAACCTTTAGACTTTATAGGAAATCCTTAGGATGTTTTGGGTTTTACAAGTCTTTACAAGCTTACCTCATCAGGAGAGTGGGATTCTAAATCACCTTTACAGGCACTGCAGTGTAATTAAAAACATGTTTTTTTATTTCAACTCATTATTATTACGTAACTGGTTTTCACAACTTCTTTTTTTTTGTGTTACCTGAACTTAAAATGTTTAGTTGGCAACAAAACCTTGCTCCAAGTTGAGAGAAAAATTCAGTCAATTTAAAATGATGTGTTTGTTGAACTTGTCTCATATGTTCATTAAACTATACATTATTATCTGGGCATCTTCACAAAAGAAAAACTGTGGAACTAGTTACACAGAGCTATTTAATAACAAACAACGATTTCAACTGACATAGTCGACACACGTTGACATACATGACGACATACATGCATGTTCATTTATACAGTCATTATTACTCACTGAGGATTTCAACTCAGCATCTCATTTTATTTATAAAAAAAAAAAAACATTTGTTACTAGGTTAGTCAATTAATGACGTCCTGGCATGGGGCAAGCTAGTGATGTCCACCTGACAGCACTGTAGAGATCACGATGGTGAGCTAGACATCTCTGACTGAGTCATAGATGTTTCTGTGTAACGATGGTGAGTTAGACATCTCTGACTGAGTCAAGAGGTTTCAGTGTAACGATGGTGAGTTAGACATCTCTGACTGAGACAAGAGGTTTCAGTGTAACGATGGTGAGTTAGACATCTCTGACTGAGACAAGAGGTTTCAGTGTAACGATGGTGAGTTAAACATCTCTGACTGAGTCATAGATGTTTCTGTGTAACGATGGTGAGTTAGATATCTCTGACTTAGTCAAGAGGTTTCAGTGTAACAATGGTGAGTTAGACATCTCTGACTGAGTCAAGAGGTTTCAGTGTAACGATGGTGAGTTAGACATCTCTGACTGAGTCAAGAGGTTTCAGTGTAACGCTTGAGGCTTACACATACATTCAGACCCCTTGACTTTTCCCACATTTTGCTACAAGATTCGAAATTGAGCTCAGGTTGCATCCTGTTTCCATTGATCATCCTTGAGATGTTTCTACAACTTGATTGGAGTCCACCTGTGGTAAATTCAATTGATTGGACGTGATTTGGAAAGGCACCCACCTGTCTATATAAGGTCCCACAGTTGCCAGTGCATTTCAGAGCAAAAACCAAGCAATGAGGTCGAAGGAATTGTTAGTAGAACTCCAAGACAGGATTGTGTCGAGGTACAGATCCGGGGAAGGGTACCAAAACATGTCTGTATCATTGAAGGTCCCCAAGAACACAGTGGCCTCCACCAACAAAACCCCTAGATCTGGCCACCTGGCCAAACTGGGAGAAGGGTCTTAGTCAGGGAGGTGACCAAGAACCCACTGATCACTCTGACAGAGCTCTAGAGTTCATCTGTGGAGATGAGAGAACCTTCCAGAAGGACAACCATCTCTGCAGCACACCACCAATCAAGCCACTCCCCAGTAAAAGGAAAATGACACCCCACTTGGAGTTTGCCAAAATGCACCTAAAAGACTCTCACCCCATGAAAAACAAGATTCTCTGGTCTGATGAAACAAAGGTTGAACTCTTTAGAGACATGGTTAAGTACTGAAAGAACAATCCAGACGTGTAAACATATGCATGTGGTTTCTCTCGTGTCGAATGGGGAAAATGCGCACAGTTCTCCAGTGCAATAGCTGGGCAAGTGTATGGTTTCTCCCAGTACGCAACATGGGGAAAAACTCTCAAAGTTCTGAAAATGTAAGTGGCATCGTGCCCTAAATGCATCATCCTCAGTGTAAAATAAAATATAAGAGTCGAAGGTAGACAATAGCAGCAATAGCGACAGCAGCATGTTCATTTCGTAAGCCTATGAATCAATGTGAAAAATATATTTTTTAAGTGTAAAAAGCCTATCTATAGGCCTGTTACGCACTAATCACAAATAGACCAAAGATACAATAAAATAACAAAGACCAACTAATAAAAAATCTAAAAGCAACAAGTTCCGGAGATTAAAAAAAAAGTCCACAGGCTAAAGATTCAGATCAGACTGAGGTGTGTGCATGTAAGTGTATGTTGGAAAGGTGAGCGAAGTTCAGGAGAAGGGGGCATGTGGCAAGACAGGGGACAATAGCCTAGGTACAGCATCACAGACGCTTGGTAGAGGCTTGTGTCGGGAGGCTGGGTAGGAGAGGAGGCTTTCGACAAGACAGGCACGTGGTGGAGGAGTTTTCAGCAATGGCACAGGAGCGATTAATATCTTGGGTTCACGGCATACTGATCTTGCTACGCCAACATGTCTATGTCAATAGCCTGGTTTCACCTGTGTTGCTACTCTTTGCACTTCAGAGTAAATCTCAGCTCAGTGAAAAATACACTAAAGTAACATTAAATAGCTATATAGAAAACCCCCAAAGTACTGAAATTAGTAATGGTGGCATAGCAGGAAGATTGGAATGCCAGTTTTTATTTTTCATTTTACCTTTATGTAACCAGGTAGGCTAGTTGAGAACAAGTTCTCATTTACAACTGCGACCTGGCCAAGATAAAGCAAAGCAGTTCGACACAAAACAACAACACAGAGTTACACATGGAATAAACAAAACATACAGTCAATAATACAGTAGAAAAAGGTATATATACAGTGTGTGCAAATGAGGTAGGATAAGGGAGGTAAGGCAATAAATAGGCCATGAACCAAAAGGTTGTGAGTTCAAACCCCAGGTTAGGACATGTTGAATAATAATGACTGTATAAATGAACATTCACACTGTCCTCAGGTATGTCAACGTGTCAAATCTGTAAGTATGAAAACATTTTATGTCAAAATTCAAAGTGTTTGTAATTAGTTTTCACACCTGTGTTTTGTGAAGATGTCTAAATAATAATTTTAGAGTTTAGTGAACATATAACACAAGTTGAGCAAACACAGCATTTTAAGTTGACAGAATTTTTGCCTACGTTTTCTGAAGTTGAAGCGAAGTTTGGGCAAATAAATATTTTTAAGTTCAGGTAAAACTTCCCATCAAAATCACAGTCAAAAATCACGAGTTTCAGCTAGATATGAGTTTTGCCTTTGTCGGCCTTCCTCATCTGGGCAGAGCTTCAGCGGTGTTTGTCAGACCATGAGACATCTGCGGTGGAAGGTAGCAGAGCTACAGCGGTGTTTGTCAGACCATGAGACATCTGCTGTGGAAGGTAGCAGAGCTACAGCGGTGTTTGTCAGACCATGAGACATCTGCGGTGGAAGGTAGCAGAGCTACAGCGGTGTTTGTCCAACCATGAGACATCTGTGGTGGAAGGTAGCAGAGCTACAGCGGTGTTTGTCCAACCATGAGACATCTGCTGTGGAAGGTAGCAGAGCTACAGCGGTGTTTGTCAGACCATGAGACATCTGCGGTGGAAGGTAGCAGAGCTACAGCGGTGTTTGTCAGACCATGAGACATCTGCTGTGGAAGGTAGCAGAGCTACAGCGGTGTTTGTCAGACCATGAGACATCTGCGGTGGAAGGTAGCAGAGCTACAGCGGTGTTTGTCAGACCATGAGACATCTGCTGTGGAAGGTAGCAGAGCTACAGCGGTGTTTGTCAGACCATGAGACATCTGCTGTGGAAGGTAGCAGAGCTACAGCGGTGTTTGTCAGACCATGAGACATCTGCTGTGGAAGGTAGCAGAGCTACAGCGGTGTTTGTCCAACCATGAGACATCTGCTGTGGAAGGTGGCACATCCCGGAAAAAGGTAGCGCTGCAAACTTCTATATGTGAAGTCCGAACCATTTGAGCTTCAAAACCAATATGATCCCACTGTGGAAAGGGGAGACTCTACAACCCCCACCAGTGTCACGGGACTTGCCAGAAGGTAACCCATACAAAAGGAACCCATACAAATTAATATAAGTATGGAGGTAGTTTGGTATTAAACAAAAATAATAGGTTAAATATTTGTCCCCCAAAAAATCCAAACTTTTCATATATTTCCTAGATATAGATATATATCTAGATCTAGATATTGATTTGGATCTAGATCTAGATAAAGACATTGATATAGATATAGATAAAGATATTGATTAGATATAGATCTAGATAAAGATATTGATATATATATAGAGAGATGAAGATATTGATATAGAAATAAAGATATAGCTTTAGATAATGATATTGATATATATATAGATAAAGATATTTATATAGATCTAGATAAAGATATTGATATAGAAATAAAGATAAAGATATTGATATAGATATAGATATAGATATTGATATATATATATATATATATAGATAAATATATTGATATAGGAATAAAGATATAGATATAGATAATGATAGTGATATATATATAGATAGATAAAGATATTGATATAGATATAGATCTAGATAAAGAAATTGATATAGATAAAGATATAGATATAGTTGAAGGGACTATCATTTTGCTTACAGTGTGCCTGGCTGTGCCTGTGTCCATACTGCCTGGCTGAAGGCTGCTCTGTCTGGGATAGAGAGCGTAGGAGTTTTGGCCAGCAGAGATGTTTCTCTCTCTCGTTAACCCCAACTCCCTGCCAGAAGACCACCGCCCGCAGACCAGAAATGGGTTGGCCATAGACACAAGGGCTGCCACAGATGCACTGCTTGGCTTTGTGTATGTCCACACTGATTGGCTAGGTACATGCAGGCTGGCTGGCTGGTTGGCTGGCTGGTTGGCTGGCTAGAGGAAGCATTGCACTGCAATGTAGAGCGTGGGTGTGTTGGGCTTCAGAGATGTTTCTCTCTCGTTAACCCCAGCTCCTTTCCAGACCACCGCAGTCTTGACCGACGAGGAGAACACACACACTGCCTCCACAGTCACAACAGGAAGCAGCATCCAAGTGATGAGAGTGATGAGTGTGTTATATTCCTGGGACATGCTGCTGTTTTAGAGCAGTCTTGAGGATGAAATTACCCTACATCAACCACCCTGTTAACACCGGACATTACCCTACAACAACCACCCTGTTAACACCGGACATTACCCTACAACAACCACCCTGTTAACACCGGACATTACCCTACAACAACCACCCTGTTAACACAGGACATTACCCTACAACAACCACCCTGTTAACACCGGACATTACCCTACAACAACCACCTTGTTAACACTGGACATTACCCTACAACAACCACCCTGTTAACACAATGGTAATGGAGGACATTACCCTACATCAACCACACTGTAAACACAGGACATTACCCTACAACAACCACCCTGTTAACACAATGGTAATGGAGGACATTACCCTACATCAACCACACTGTAAACACAGGACATTACCCTACAACAACCACCCTGTTAACACAATGGTAATGGAGGACATTACCCTACATCAACCACACTGTAAACACAGGACATTACCCTACAACAACCACCCTGTTAACACAGGACATTACCCTACATCAACCACCCTGTTAACACAGGACATTACCCTACATCAACCACCCTGTTAACACAGGACATTACCCTACATCAACCACCCTGTTAACACAGGACATTACCCTACAACAACCACCCTGTTAACACAGGACATTACCCTACAACAACCACTCTGTTTACACACTGTTAATGGAGAACATTACCCTACAACAACCACCCTGTAAAAACAGGACATTATCCTACAACAACCACCCTGTTAACACAGGACATTACCCTACATCAAACACCCTGTTAACACAGGACATTACCCTACAACAACCACCCTGTAAACACAGGACATTATCCTACAACAACCACCCTGTTAACACAGGACATTACCCTACATCAACCAGCCTGTTAACACCGGACATTACCCTACATCAACCACCCTGTTAACACAGGACATTACCCTACAACAACCACCCTGTTAACACCAGACATTACCCTACAACAACCACCCTGTAAACACAGGACATTATCCTACAACAACCACCCTGTTAACACCGGACATTACCCTACATCAAACACCCTGTTAACACAGGACATTACCCTACAACAACCACCCTGTAAACACAGGACATTATCCTACAACAACCACCCTGTTAACACACTGTTAATGGAGGACATTACCCTACAACAACCACCCTGTAAACACAGGACATTATCCTACAACAACCACCCTGTTAACACCGGACATTACCCTACATCAACCACCCTGTTAACACAGGACATTACCCTACAACAACCACCCTGTAAACACAGGGCATTATCCTACAATAACCACCCTGTTAACACCGGACATTACCCTACATCAAACACCCTGTTAACACCGGACATTACCCTACATCAAACACCCTGTTAACACAAGACATTATCCTACAACAACCACCCTGTTAACACACTGTTAATGGAGGACATTACCCTACAACAACCACCCTGTAAACACAGGACATTATCCTACAACAACCACCCTGTTAACACCGGACATTACCCTACATCAACCACCCTGTTAACACAGGACATTACCCTACAACAACCACCCTGTAAACACAGGGCATTATCCTACAATAACCACCCTGTTAACACCGGACATTACCCTACATCAAACACCCTGTTAACACCGGACATTACCCTACATCAAACACCCTGTTAACACAAGACATTATCCTACAACAACCACCCTGTTAACACACTGTTAATGGAGGACATTACCCTACAACAACCACCCTGTTAACACCAGACATTACCCTACAACAACAACCGTGTTAACACACAGGTAATGGAGGACATTACCCTACATCCACCACCCTGTTAACACAGGACATTACCCTACATCAACCACCCTGTTAACACAGGACATTACCCTACAACAACCACCCTGTTTACAGACTGGTAAAGGAGGACATTACCCTACATCAACCACCCTGTTAACACAGGACATTACCCTACATCAACCACCCTGTTAACACAGGACATTACCCTACATCAACCACCCTGTTAACACAGGACATTACCCTACAACAACCAACCTGTTAACACAGGACTTTACCCTACATCAACCACCCTGTTAACACAGGACATTACCCTACAACAACCACCTTGTTTACAGACTGGTAAAGGAGGACATTACCCTACATCAACCACCCTGTTAACACAGGACATTACCCTACAACAACCACCCTGTTAACACAGGACATTACCCTACATCAACCACCCTGTTAACACAGGACATTACCCTACATCAACCACCCTGTTAACACAGGACATTACCCTACAACAACCACCCTGTTAACACAGGACATTACCCTACATCAACCACCCTGTTAACACAGGACATTACCCTACAACAACCACCCTGTTAACACAGGACATTACCCTACAACAACCACCCTGTTAACACAGGACATTACCCTACATCAACCACCCTGTTAACACAGGACATTACCCTACAACAACCAACCTGTTAACACAGGACATTACCCTACAACAACCACCCTGTTTACACACTGCTGATGGAGAACATTACCCTACAACAACCAACCTGTTAACACAGGACTTTACCCTACATCAACCACCCTGTTAACACAGGACATTACCCTACAACAACCACCCTGTTAACACAGGACATTACCCTACAACAACCACTCTGTTTACACACTGTTAATGGAGAACATTACCCTACAACAAACAACCTGTTAACACAGGACATTATCCTACAACAACCACCCTGTTTACACACTGCTGATGGAGAACATTACCCTACAAAAATCAACCTGTTAACACAGGACATTACACTACAACAACCAACCTGTTAACACAGGACATTACCCTACAACAACCACCCTGTTAACACACTGCTGATGGAGGACATTACCCTACAACAACCACCCTGTTTACACACTGCTGATGGAGGACATTGTGTCCTGGTGTGTGTGTCCTGATCGTGTCACTCAGACAGGCTATTCCGTGTGGGGTTTTTCCAGTTCATATTAAGTGTGTTTTCTGGGAAATAAAACAACTTTGCTAAGTCTAATAATACCATTTACAAAAAACTCTCTTAAACTCTCTCTAATACCTTTAATGTTGACGTGTGCAATAAGCTCTCCATTTCAGACACACCACTTCACTACTACTAAGCTTTTTCTCTGTCTCTCTCTCTCTTTTCTTTCTCTCTCTATCTTTGTCTCTCTCTCTCTCTCTGCTACCTCTCTCCCTCTGTCTCTGTCTCTAGCTCTCTCTCTCTCACTCTCTGTCTCTCTTTCTCTCTCTCTCTCTGATCCATCTCTCAGTCTCTGTCTCTCTCTCTCTCTTTGTCTCTCTCTCCCTCTTTGTCTCTCTCTGCTACCTCTCTCCCTCTTTCTCTCTCTCTCTCTTTCTCTCTCTCTCTCTCTCGCTCTCTGTCTCTCTTTCTCTCTCTCTCTCTGCTCCATCTCTCAGTCTCTGTCTCTCTCTCTTTGTCTCTCTCTCTCCCTCTTTGTCTCTCTCTCTCTCTCTCTCTCTGCTACCTCTCTCCCTCTGTCTCTCTCTCTCTCTCTCTCTCTCTCTGCTACCTCTCTCCCTCTCTCTCTCTCTGCTACCTCTCTCCATCTCTCTCTCTCTGCTACCTCTCTCCCTCTCTCTCTCTCTCTCTCTCTCTCTCTGCTACCTCTATCTCTCCCTCTCTCTCTCTCTCTGCTACCTCTCTCCCTCTCTCTCTCTCTCTCTCTCTCCCTCTGCTACCTCTATCTCTCCCTCTCTCTCTCTCTCTCCGCTACCTCTCTCCCTCTCTCTCTCTCTCTCTCTCTCTCTCTCTCTCTCTCTCTCTGCTACCTCTCTCTGTCTTTCTCTACATCTCTCTCTTTCTCACCCCGTTTCTCTGCCTTTTGTAGCTCAATTCACCCCATTCCTCCGTCCTCCGCCCCCCTACTCTCCTCTCCTCCCTCCTCCTCTTCCTCTCCTCCCTCCTCCTCTTCCTCTCATCCCTCCTCCCCATCCTCCGCCCCCCTACTCTCCTCTCATCCCTCCTCTTCTTCCTCTCCTCCATCCTCCTCTTCCTCTCATCCCTCCTCCCCGTCCTCCGCCCCCCTACTCTCCTCTCATCCCTCCTCTTCTTCCTCTCCTCCCTCCCGTTCATGTGAATGGATTATAGGAGTATATGATTGTGTAATAAACATCAAAAACCATTCTTATTCAGACTACTTGGTTCCAAATGGCACCATATTCCTTATATAGTGCACTACTTTCCACCAGCACCCATAGGGCTTCGTTCTAAAGTAGTATACTGTGCAGGGAATAGGGTGCCAGTAGTGTACTATATAGAGAATAGGGTACCAGTAATGCCCTATATATGGAATAGGGTGCCAATTGTCTACTATATAGGGAATAGGGTGCCAGTAGTGTACTATATAGAGAATAGGGTGCCAGTAATGCCCTATATATGGAATAGGGTGCCAGTTGTCTACTATATAGGGAATAGGGTGCCAGTAGTGCACTACGTAGGCAATAGGGTGCCAATTAGAACACGTATGTTATGTAGCTAGTAGACAAAGGTGAAGGCCATTCTCAGAGGATGACAACAACACCAACACAGCAACGTTAAAACCCGTAGAGATTAAAACATTCATAGGAATTCTATATGTAATTCCACAATTAAACAGTCCACCCACACTAACACTGAAGCTACACACAAATTAAACCCCCACACACAGGCACAACACACACGCACACAAACACACACACACACACACACACACACACACACACACACACACACACACACACACACACACACACACACACACACACACACACACACACTAACACACACACACACACACACACACACACACACACACACACACACACACACACACAGGCACAATACAATGTGGAGGCACTGGCACTACGCAGCACAGATAATATTAGCATGACAATGATCCGTTTTCCGATGTGGAATGTTGTGCAGACTGTTCGTTGATGCTTACATAACGCTGTGTGTGTGTGTGTGTGTGTGTACAAGAGCATGCTGGGTAGTCTCTCTGTGTTTGTCTTTCTGTGCTCAAGCAGGATCCACGAGTCCCCAAACATCCTGACAACACTCACTCTCACACACACACACACACACACACACACACACACACACACACACACTCAATCTGTTGTGTCTCATCTCTACTGTCGACCAGTGCTGAGCTCCATCCTTTCTCTCCCTCTCATGCTCCTCATTCACACACAGGTCTCTCTCTCACACCCTGATGCACTCTCTCTCTCTCACACCCCGACGCGCTCTCTCTCTCACACCCGACGCGCTCTCTCTCTCACACCCCGAAGACACTCTCTCTCTCTCACACCCCGATGCGCTCTCTCTCTCACACCCAGATGCGCTCTCTCTCTCACACCCCGAAGACACTCTCTCTCTCTCACACCCCGATGCGCTCTCTCTCTCACACCCAGATGCGCTCTCTCTCTCTCACACCCCGACGCACTCTCTCTCTCACACCCCGAAGGCACTCTCTCTCTCACACCCCGACGCGCTCTCTCCTCTCACACCCCGACGCGCTCTCTCTCTTTCACACCCAGATGTTCTCTCTCTCTTTCCCACTCTCTCTCTCACACCCCGATGTGCTCTCTCCTCTCACACCCCGACGCGCTCTCTCTCTCACACCTGACGTGCTCTCTCTCTCACACCCCGACGCGCTCTCTCTCTCACACACCCCGACGCGCTCTCTCTCTCACACCCCGAAGGCACTCTCTCTCTCTCACACCCCGATGCGCTCTCTCTCTCACACCCAGATGCGCTCTCTCTCTCTCACACCCCGACGCACTCTCTCTCTCACACCCCGAAGGCACTCTCTCTCTCTCACACCCCGACGCGCTCTCTCTCTCTCACACCCAGATGCGCTCTCTCTCTCTCACACCCCGACGCGCTCTCTCCTCTCACACCCCGACGCGCTCTCTCTCTTTCACACCCAGATGTGCTCTCTCTCTTTCCCACTCTCTCTCTCACACCCCGATGCGCTCTCTCCTCTCACACCCCGACGCGCTCTCTCTCTCACACCTGACGTGCTCTCTCTCTCACACCCCGACGCGCTCTCTCTCTCTCACACCCCGACGCGCTCTCTCTCTCACACCCCGAAGGCACTCTCTCTCTCTCACACCCCGACGCGCTCTCTCTCTCTCACACCCAGATGCGGTCTCTCTCTCTCACACCCCGACGCGCTCTCTCCTCTCACACCCCGATGCGCTCTCTCTCTTTCACACCCAGATGTGCTCTCTCTCTTTCCCACTCTCTCTCTCACACCCCGATGCGCTCTCTCCTCTCACACCCGACACTCTCTCTTTCTCTCTCTCTTCTCTCCTCTCACACCCGACACTCTCTTTCTCTCTCTCTTCTCTTCTCTCACTCCCTGACACTCTCTCTCTTTCTCTCGCTCTCACACCCTGACACTCTCTCTCTCCTCTCTCACGTTCTGACGCTCTCTTCCTCTCTCTCTCTCACACACCCTGACACGCTCTCTCTCTCTCTCTCTCTCCCTCTCTCTTTCACACCCAACGCTCTTTGTCGCTTTCTCACTCTCTCCTCTCACACCCGACGCTCTCTCTTTCTCTCAATCTCCTCTCACTTCCACACTCTCTCTCTCTCTTTCACACCCAACGCTCTTTGTCACTTTCTCTCTCTCTCCTCCCACTCCCTGACACTCTCTCTCCCTTTCATTCTCTCTCTACTCTCAATTCAATTCAATTCAATGTAAGGGCTTTGTTGGCATGGGGATACTTATGTTAACATTGCCAAAGCAAGTGAAATTGATAATAAACAAAAGTGAAATAAACAATCAAAAGTGAAGAGTAAATATTACAATATTATTCCCAAAGAATAAAGATGTTTCAAATATGGCAAATAGTTAAAGTACAAAAGGGAAAATAAATAAACAAAAAGATTGTATTGTATTTACAATGGTGTTTGTTCTTCACTGGTTGCCTTTTCTTGTGGCAACAAGTCACACATGTTTCTGCTGTGATGCACACTGTGGTATTTCACCCAGTAGATATGGGAGTTTATCAAAATTGGGTTTGTTTTATTTGATTGCTAAGGGAAATTTGTGTCTCTAATATGGTCATACATTGGGCAGGAGGTTAGGAAGTGCAGCTCAGTTTCCACCTCATTTTGTGGGCAGTGAGCACATAGCCTGTCTTCTCTTGAGAGCCATGTCTGCCTACGGCGACTTTTCTCAATAGCAAGGCTATGCTCACTGAGTCTGTACATAGTCAAAGCTTTCCTTAAGTTTGGGTCAGCCACAGTAGTCAAGTTGTCTGCCACTGTGTACTCTCTGTTTATAGCCCAATAGCATTCTAGTTTGCTCTGTTTTTTTGTTAATTCTTTCCAATGTGTCAAGTAATTATCTTTTTGTTTGCTTATGATTTGGTTGGGTCTAATTGTGTTGCTGTCTTGGGGCTCTGTGGGGTCTGTTTGTGTTTGTGAACAGAGCTCCAGGACCAGCTTGCTTAGGGGACTCTTCTCCAGGTTCATCTCTCTGTAGGTGATGGCTTTGTTATGGAAGGTTTGGAGTCGCTTCCTTTTAGGTGGTTGTAGAATTTAACGGCTCTTTTCTGGATTTTGATCATTAGTGGGTATCGGCCTAATTCGGTTCTGCATCCATTATTTGGTGTTTTATGCTGTACACAGAGGACATTTTGCAGAATTCTTCATGCAGTCTCAATTTGGTCCCATTTTGTGAATTCTTGGTTGGTGAGTGGACCCCAGACCTCACAACCATAAAGGGCAGTGGGTTCAATAACTGATTCAAGTATTTTTAGCCAGATCCTAATTGGTATGTCAAATTCAGATCGTTCACAGCTTTGTGGAAGTTACCTGTGGTGCTGATGTTTAGGCCAAGGTATGTATAGTTTTTTGTGTGCTCTAGGGAAAAGGTGTCTAGATGAAATTTGTATTTGTGGTCCTGGCAACTGGACCTGTTTTGGAACATCATTATTTTTGCCTTACTGAGATTTACTGTCAGGGCCCAGGTCTGACAGAATCTGTGCAGAAGATCTAGGTGCTGCTGTAGGCCTTCCTTGGTTGTGGACAGAAGCACCAGATCATCAGCAAACAGTAGACTTTTGACTTCTGATTCTAGTAGGGTGAGGCAATGTGTGTGTGTGTTTTTTGTCAATTTTAACCACACACTTGTTGTTTGTGTACATAGATTTTATAATGTCGTATGTTTTTCCCTAGACAGCACTTTCTATCACGTTGAATAGCAGACCCTCATTCCAAATTAAGACAAACGCTTTTTTGAAATTAACAAAGCATGAGAAGCTTTTGCCTTTGTTTTGGTTTGTGTGTTTGTCAATTAGGGTGTGCAGGTTGAATACGTGGTCTGTCGTAAGGTAATTTGGTAAAAAGCCAATTTAACATTTGCTCAGTACATTGTTTTCATTGAGGAAATGTACTAGTCTGCTGTTAATGATGATGCAGAGGATTTTCCCAAGGTTACTGTTGACGCATATTCCACGGTAGTTATTGGGGTCAAATTTGTCTCCACTTTTGTGGATTGGGGTGATCAGTCCTTGGTTCCAAATATTGGGGAAGATGCCAGAGCTGAGGATGATGTTAAAGAGTTTAAGTGTAGCCAGTTGGAATTTGTGGTCTGTATATTTGATAATTTCACGTAGGATAAAATTCTGGTAGGTTTCTGCACTACTTTGCATTTCTGAACCGTATGCAGTATATTTGGATTTGATGCCACATGATTATTGCTTTGTTTCTATTAGACTGTGGTTTTGATGTAGTCTGATAAGAATGCCAGTGGGCTGACTGTGAACGCTCTGAGAGACTCTTGGTTGAGGTCGGTGATAAAGTAGTCTACAGTACTACTGCCAGGAGATGAGCTGTAGGTGCGCCTGCCGTAAGAGTCCCCTCAAAGCCTACCATTGACTATGTACAGACCCAGCGTGTGACAGAGCTGCAGGAGTTTTGACACGTTTCTTTGTTGGTTGTCACAAGCAACATCCACGGAACAGTGGGTTATTAACTGCCGTGTTCAGGGGGCAGAACGACAGATGTTTTACCTTGTCAGCTCGGGGATTTGATCCAGCAACATTTCCTTTACTGTCCCAACGCTCTTAACAACTAGATTCCCTCCTGCCTCTACACTCTAACCACTAGGCTACCTGCCGCCTCTACACCCTAACCGCTAGGCTACCTTCCGCCTCTACACTCTAACCGCTAGGCTACCTGCCGCCTCTACACCCTAACCTCTAGGCTACCTGCCACCTCTACACTCTAACCGTTAGGCTACCTGCCACCTCTACACTCTAACCACTAGACTACCTGCCACCTCTACACTCTAACCACTAGGCTACCTGCCTCCTCTACACTCTAACCACTAGACTACCTGCCTCCTCTAAACTCTAACCACTAGAATACCTGCCGCCTCTACACCCTAACCTCTAGGCTACCTGCCGCCTCTACACTCTAACCTCTAGGCTACCTGCCGCCTCTACACTCTAACCGCTAGGCTAACCTGCCACCTCTACACTCTAACCACTAGACTACCTGCCACCTCTACACTCTAACCACTAGTCTACCTGCCTCCTCTACACTCTAACCACTAGACTACCTGCCACCTCTACACTCTAACCACTAGACTACCTGCCACCTCTACACTCTAACCACTAGGCTACCTGCCACCTCTACACTCTAACCACTAGGCTACCTGCCACCTCTACACTCTAACCACTAGGCTACCTGCCACCTCTACACTCTAATCACTAGGCTACCTGCCGCCTCTACACTCTAACCACTAGACTACCTGCCTCCTCTACACTCTAACCGCTAGGCTACCTGCCGCCTCTACACCCTAACCTCTAGGCTACCTGCCGCCTCTACACTCTAACCGCTAGGCTACCTGCCTCCTCTACACTCTAACCACTAGGCTAACCTGCCACCTCTACACTCTAACCACTAGACTACCTGCAACCTCTACACTCTAACCACTAGACTACCTGCCTCCTCTAAACTCTAACCACTAGAATACCTGCCGCCTCTACACCCTAACCTCTAGGCTACCTGCCGCCTCTACACTCTAACCTCTAGGCTACCTGCCGCCTCTACACTCTAACCGCTAGGCTAACCTGCCACCTCTACACTCTAACCACTAGACTACCTGCCACCTCTACACTCTAACCACTAGTCTACCTGCCTCCTCTACACTCTAACCACTAGACTACCTGCCACCTCTACACTCTAACCACTAGACTACCTGCCACCTCTACACTCTAACCACTAGGCTACCTGCCACCTCTACACTCTAACCACTAGGCTACCTGCCACCTCTACACTCTAACCACTAGGCTACCTGCCACCTCTACACTCTAATCACTAGGCTACCTGCCGCCTCTACACTCTAACCACTAGACTACCTGCCTCCTCTACACTCTAACCGCTAGGCTACCTGCCGCCTCTACACCCTAACCTCTAGGCTAACTGCCGCCTCTACACTCTAACCGCTAGGCTACCTGCCTCCTCTACACTCTAACCACTAGGCTAACCTGCCACCTCTACACTCTAACCACTAGACTACCTGCAACCTCTACACTCTAACCACTAGGCTACCTGCCTCCTCTACACTCTAACCACTAGACTACCTGCCTCCTCTACACTCTAACCACTAGGCTACCAGCCGCCTCTACACGCTAACCGCTAGGCTACCTGCCGCCTCTACACTCTAACCGCTAGGCTACCTGCCGCCTCTACACTCTAACCGCTAGGCTACGCTACTGTCCAGTTGTGTGGTCAGGTGCGTCAAAGAAGGACTAAGGCATATCGCAGTTGGTCGAGAACAGAGCAACATGTACTGCACTTAGATGTACACGAAGGGACAATGTCAATGACATGCAGGTCAATCCCTCCTGGCTTAAAATGGAGAATAGATCGACTGCATCAATATTGGTCTTTGTGCAAGGTATTGATTGTTTGACGGTACCGAATTGTCTGTTCAAGCAGTTGGCACACAGTCCGGACAATCAATCGGGTATCAAACAAGACCAGAGGTCTCCTCACAGTCCCCAGGTCCAGAACAGAGGCTGGGAAACACAGAGTATTAAATAGAGCCACGGCTACGTGGAACTCTCTGCCACCCCAGGTAACTCAAACTAGCATTAAAACCAGATTCCACAAAATCAGATAAAATAACATCTTACGGAACGACGGGGAACTGTGAAAGAGACAACACAGACATTATTATGCATCTTCTATTTTATTTAGCATTGTATTATGTAGACTATAATGCATGTGACACATGGTCATGGATGTGACTGTGATATGTGGTTGTATCGCCTATCTTAATGAGATAAATGCACTAGCTGTGGGTTGCTCTGGATGGAAGAATCGGCTGATTGTCCTAATTGTAATGAAAATGAAATGCTGTGTATACTATGTATATTATCTCCTGTTATTACTACATCTATACCCTCAGTCCTGTTATTACTACATCTATACCCTCAGTCCTGTTATTACTACATCTATACCCTCAGTCCTGTTATTACTACATCTATACCCCCAGTCCTGTTATTACTACATCTATACCCTCAGTCCTGTTATTACTACATCTATACCCTCAGTCCTGTTATTACTACATCTATACCCTCAGTCCTGTTATTACTACATCTATACCCCCAGTCCTGTTATTACTACATCTATACCCTCAGTCCTGTTATTACTACATCTATACCCTCAGTCCTGTTATTACTACATCTATACCCTC